>NW_028188618.1:6242778-6301093 GCF_978046115.1 Saccoglossus kowalevskii | reverse complement strand
GTGGCAAAGTACTGAAAAGTGTGGCAAAGTACTGAAAAGTTGTGGCAAAGTGCTGAAAAGTGTGGCAAAGTACTGAAAAGTAGTGGCAAAGTGCTGAAAAGTGTGGCAAAGTACTGAAAAGTTGTGGCAAAATGCTGAAATATAGTGGCAAAGTACTGAAAAGTTGTGGCAAAGTACTGAAAGGCAGTGGCGAAGTGCTGAAAAGAAGTTGCAAAGTACTGAAAAAGTGTGGCAAAGTACTGAAAAGTTGTGGCAAAGTGCTGAAAAGTTGTGGCAAAGTACTGAAAAGCAGTGGAAAAGTACTGAAAAGTGTGGCAAAGTACTGAACAGTTGTGGCAAAGTCGTGGCAAAGTACTGAACAGTGTGGCAAAGGAGTGAAAAGTTGTGGCAAAGTGCTGAAAAGTAGAGGCAAAGTACTGAAAAGTGTGGCAAAGTACTGAAAAGTTGTGGCAAAGTGCTGAAAAGTGTGGCAAAGTACTGAAAAGTTGTGGCAAAGTGCTGAAAAGTAGTGGCAAAGTACTGAAAAGTGTGGCAAAGTCCTGAAAAGTGTGGCCAAGTACTGAAAAGTTGTGGCAAAGTGCTGAAAAGTAGTGGCAAAGTACTGAAAAGTAGTGGCAAAGTGCTGAAAAGTGTGGCAAAGTACTGAAAAGTTGTGGCAAAGTGCTGAAAAGTAGTGGCAAAGTACTAAAAAGGAGTGGCAAAGTACTGAAATGTGTGGCAAAGTACTGAAAAGTTGTGGCAAAGTGCTGAAAAGTAGTGGCAAAGTACTGAAAAGTTGTGGCAAAGTCATGGCAAAGTACTGAAATATTGTGGCAATGTGCTGAAAAGTGTGGCAAAGTACTGAAAAGTTGTGGCAAAGTCGTGGAAAAGTACTGAAATGTGTGGCAAAGTACTGAAAAGTTGTGGCAAAGTGCTGAAAAGTAGTGGCAAAGTACTGAAAAGTTGTGGCAAAGTCATGGCAAAGTACTGAAATATTGTGGCAAAGTGCTGAAAAGTGTGGCAAAGTACTGAAAAGTTGTGGCAAAGTCGTGGAAAAGTACTGAAAAGTGTGGCAAAGTACTGAAAAGTGTGGCAAAGTACTGAAAGGTTGTGGCAAAGTCGTGGCAAAGTACTGAAAAGTGTGGCAAAGTACTGAAAAGTAGTGGCAAAGTACTGAAATGTGTGGCAAAGTACTGAAAAGTTGTGGCAATGTCATGGCAAAGTACTGAAATGTTGTGGCAATGTGCTGAAAAGTGTGGCAAAGTACTGAAAAGCAATGACAAAGTACTGAAAAGTGTGGCAAAGTACTGAAAAGTTGTGGCAAAGTACTGAAAAGTAGTGGCAAAGTACTGAAATGTGTGGCAAAGTACTGAAAAGTTGTGGCAATGTCATGGCAAAGTACTGAAATGTTGTGGCAATGTGCTGAAAAGTGTGGCAAAGTACTGAAAAGTTCTGCAAAGTACTGAAAAGTTGTGGCAAAGTGCTGAAAAGTGTGGCAAAGTACTGAAAAGTAGTGGCAAAGTGCTGAAAAGTGTGGCAAAGTACTGAAAAGTTGTGGCAAAATGCTGAAATATAGTGGCAAAGTACTGAAAAGTTGTGGCAAAGTACTGAAAGGCAGTGGCGAAGTGCTGAAAAGAAGTGGCAAAGTACTGAAAAAGTGTGGCAAAGTACTGAAAAGTTGTGGCAAAGTGCTGAAAAGTTGTGGCAAAGTACTGAAAAGCAGTGGAAAAGTACTGAAAAGTGTGGCAAAGTACTGAAAAGTTGTGGCAAAGTCGTGGCAAAGCACTGAACAGTGTGGCAAAGTAGTGAAAAGTTGTGGCAAAGTGCTGAAAAGTAGAGGCAAAGTACTGAAAAGTGTGGCAAAGTACTGAAAAGTTGTGGCAAAGTGCTGAAAAGTGTGGCAAAGTACTGAAAAGTTGTGGCAAAGTGCTGAAAAGTAGTGGCAAAGTACTGAAAAGTGTGGCAAAGTCCTGAAAAGTGTGGCCAAGTACTGAAAAGTTGTGGCAAAGTGCTGAAAAGTAGTGGCAATGTACTGAAAAGTAGTGGCAAAGTGCTGAAAAGTGAGGCAAAGTACTGAAAAGTTGTGGCAAAGTGCTGAAAAGTAGTGGCAAAGTACTAAAAAGGAGTGGCAAAGTACTGAAATGTGTGGCAAAGTACTGAAAAGTTGTGGCAAAGTGCTGAAAAGTAGTGGCAAAGTACTGAAAAGTTGTGGCAAAGTCATGGCAAAGTACTGAAATATTGTGGCAATGTGCTGAAAAGTGTGGCAAAGTACTGAAAAGTTGTGGCAAAGTCGTGGAAAAGTACTGAAATGTGTGGCAAAGTACTGAAAAGTTGTGGCAAAGTGCTGAAAAGTAGTGGCAAAGTACTGAAAAGTTGTGGCAAAGTCATGGCAAAGTACTGAAATATTGTGGCAATGTGCTGAAAAGTGTGGCAAAGTACTGAAAAGTTGTGGCAAAGTCGTGGAAAAGTACTGAAAAGTGTGGCAAAGTACTGAAAAGTGTGGCAAAGTACTGAAAGGTTGTGGCAAAGTCGTGGCAAAGTACTGAAAAGTGTGGCAAAGTACTGAAAAGTAGTGGCAAAGTACTGAAATGTGTGGCAAAGTACTGAAAAGTTGTGGCAATGTCATGGCAAAGTACTGAAATGTTGTGGCAATGTGCTGAAAAGTGTGGCAAAGTACTGAAAAGCAATGACAAAGTACTGAAAAGTGTGGCAAAGTACTGAAAAGTTGTGGCAAAGTACTGAAAAGTAGTGGCAAAGTACTGAAATGTGTGGCAAAGTA
The DNA here is from genome assembly GCF_978046115.1 of Saccoglossus kowalevskii. Lineage (NCBI taxonomy): Eukaryota > Metazoa > Hemichordata > Enteropneusta > Harrimaniidae > Saccoglossus > Saccoglossus kowalevskii. The sequence goes on along the minus strand of NW_028188618.1, from coordinate 6,298,335 downwards.
CTGAAAAGTTGTGGCAAAGTGCTGAAAAGTAGTGGCAAAGTACTTAAAAGTTGTGGCAAAGTACTGAAAGGCAGTGGCGAAGTGCTGAAAAGTAGTGGCAAAGTACTGAAAAAGTGTGGCAAAGTGCTGAAATATAGTGGCAAAGTACTGAAAAATTGTGGCAAAGTACTGAAAGGCAGTGGCGAAGTGCTGAAAAGTAGTGGCAAAGTACTGAAAAAGTGTGGCAAAGTACTGAAAAGTTGTGGCAAAGTGCTGAAAAGTTGTGGCAAAGTACTGAAAAGCAGTGACAAAGTACTGAAAAGTGTGGCAAAGTACTGAAAAGTTGTGGCAAAGTACTGAAAAGTTGTGGCAAAGTGCTGAAAAGTAGTGGCAAAGTACTGAACAGTGTGGCAAAGTACTGAAAAGTTGTGGCAAAGTGCTGGAAAGTAGAGGCAAAGTACTGAAAAGTGTGGCAAAGTACTGAAAAGTTGTGGCAAAGTGCTGAAAAGTGTGGCAAAGTACTGAAAAGTTGTGGCAAAGAGCTGAAAAGTAGTGGCAAAGTACTGAAAAGTGTGGCAAGGTCCTGAAAAGTGTGGCCAAGTACTGAACAGTTGTGGCAAAGTGCTGAAAATTAGTGGCAAAGTACTGAAAAACAGTGACAAAGTGTTGAAAAGTGTGCCAAAGTGATGAAAAGTAGTGGCAAAGTACTGAAAAGTTGTGGCAAAGTGCTGAAAAGTAGTGGCAAAGTACTGAAAAGTGTTGCAAAGTACTGAAAAGTTGTGGCAAAGTGCTGAAAAGTAGTGGCAAAATATTGAAAGGTTGTGGCAAAGTACTGAAAGGCAGTGGCGAAGTGCTGAAAAGTAGTGGCAAAGTACTGAAAAAGTGTGGCAAAGTACAGAAAAGTTATGGCAAAGTGCTGACAAGTTGTGGCAAAATACTGAAAATCAGTGGCAAAGTACTGAAAAGTGTGGAAAAGTACTGAAAAGTTGTGGCAAAGTCGTGGCAAAGTACTGAAAAGTGTGGCAAAGTACTGAAAAGTTGTGGCAAAGTGCTGAAAAGTAGAGGCAAAGTACTGAAAAGTGTGGCAAAGTACTGAAAAGTTGTGGCAAAGTGATGAAATGTAGTGTCAAAGTACTGAAAAGTAGTGGAAAAGTACTGAAAAGTGTGGCAAAGTACTGAAAAGTGTGGCAAAGTACTGAAAAGTTGTGGCAAAGTCGTGGCAAAGTACTGAAAAGTGTGGCAAAGTACTGAAAAGTTGTGGCAAAGTTCTGAAAAGTAGTGGCAAAGTACTGAAAGGTAGTGGCAAAGTGCTGATAAATGTGGCAAAGTATTGAAAAGTTGTGGCAAAGTGCTGAAAAGTAGTGGCAAAGTACTGAAAAGCAGTGGCAAAGTACTGAAAAGTGTGGCAAAGTACTGAAAAGTTGTGGCAAAGTACTGAAAAGTGTGACAAAGTACTGAAAAGCGTGGCAAAGTACTGAAAAGTCGTGGCAAAGTCGTGGCAAAGTACTTAAAAGTGTGGCAAAGTACTGAAAAGTTGTGGCAAAGTTCTGAAAAGTAGTGGCAAAGTACTGAAAGGTAGTGGCAAAGTGCTGATAAGTGTGGCAAAGTATTGAAAAGTTGTGACAAAGTGCTGAAAAGTAGTGGCAAAGTACTGAAAAGTAGTGGCGAAGTGCTGAAAAGTGTGGCAAAGTACTGACAAGTTGTGGCAAAGTCGTGGCAAAGTACTGAAAAGCGTGGCAAAGTACAGAAAAGTTGTGGCAAAGTGCTGAAAAGTAGTGGCAGAGTGCTGAAAAGTGTGGCAAAGTACTGAAAAGTTGTGGCAAAGTTGTGGCAAAGTACTGAAAAGTGTGGCAAATTACAGAAAAGTTGTGGCAAAGTGCTGAAAAGTTTGGCAAAGTATTGAAAAGTTGTGGCAAAGTGCTGAAAATTGGTGGCAAAGTACTGAAAAGCAGTTGCAAAGTCCTGAAAAGGTGTGGCAAAGTGCTGAAAAGTAGTGGCAAAGTACTGAAATGTGTGGCAAAGTACTGAAAAGTTGTGGCAATGTCATGGCAAAGTACTGAAATGTTGTGGCAATGTGCTGAAAAGTGTGGCAAAGTACCGAATAGTTGTGGCAAAGTCGTGAAAAAGTACTGAAAAGTGTGGCAAAGTACTGAAAAGTGTGGCAAAGTACTGAAAAGTTGTGGCAAAGTGCTGAAAAGTGTGGCAAAGTACTGAAAAGTAGTGGCAAAGTGCTGAAAAGTGTGGCAAAGTACTGAAAAGTTGTGGCAAAATGCTGAAATATAGTGGCAAAGTACTGAAAAGTTGTGGCAAAGTACTGAAAGGCAGTGGCGAAGTGCTGAAAAGTAGTGGCAAAGTACTGAAAAAGTGTGGCAAAGTACTGAAAAGTTGTGGCAAAGTGTTGAAAAGTTGTGGCAAAGTACTGAAAAGCAGTGGAAAAGTACTGAAAAGTGTGGCAAAGTACTGAAAAGTTGTGGCAAAGTCGTGGCAAAGTACTGAACAGCGTGGCAAAGTAGTGAAAAGTTGTGGCAAAGTGCTGAAAAGTAGAGGCAAAGTACTGAAAAGTGTGGCAAAGTACTGAAAAGTTGTGGCAAAGTGCTGAAAAGTTTGGCAAAGTAATGAAAAGTTGTGGCAAAGTGCTGAAAAGTAGTGGCAAAATACTGAAAAGTGTGGCAAAGTCCTGAAAAGTTGTGGCAAAGTGCTGAAAAGTAGTGGCAAAGTACTGAAAAGTAGTGGCAAAGTGCTGAAAAGTGTGGCAAAGTACTGAATAGTTGTGGCAAAGAGCTGAAAAGTAGTGGCAAAGTACTGAAAAGTGTGGCAACGTCCTGAAAAGTGTGGCCAAGTACTGAAAAGTTGTGGCAAAGTGCTGAAAATTAGTGGCAAAGTACTGAAAAGCAGTGACAAAGTGTTGAAAAATGTGGCAAAGTGATGAAAGGTAGTGGCAAAGTACTGAAAATGTGTGGCAAAGTGCTGAAAAGTAGTGGCAAAGTACTGAAAAGTGTTGCAAAGTACTGAAAAGTTGTGGCAAAGTGCTGAAAAGTAGTGGCAAAATACTGAAAGGTTGTGGCAAAGTACTGAAAGGCAGTGGCGAAGTGCTGAAAGTAATGGCAAAGTACTGGAAAAGTGTGGCAAAGTACAGAAAAGTTATGGCAAAGTGCTGACAAGTTGTGGCAAAATACTGAAAATCAGTGGCAAAGTACTGAAAAGTGTGGAAAAGTACTGAAAAGTTGTGGCAAAGTCGTGGCAAAGTTGTGGCAAAGTCGTGGCAAAGTGCTGAAAAGTTGTGGCAAAGTGTTGAAAAGTAGAGGCAAAGTACTGAAAAGTGTGGCAAAGTACTGAAAAGTTGTGGCAAAGTAATGAAATGTAGTTGCAAAGTACTGAAAAGTAGTGGAAAAGTACTGAAAAGTGTGGCAAAGTACTGAAAAGTGTGACAAAGTACTGAAAAGTTGTGGCAAACTCGTGGCAAAGTACTGAAAAGTGTGGCAAAGTACTGAAAAGTTGTGGCAAAGTTCTGAAAAGTAGTGGCAAAGTACTGAAAGGTAGTGGCAAAGTGCTGATAAGTGTGGCAAGTATTGAAAAGTTGTGGCAAAGTGCTGAAAAGTAGTGGCAAAGTACTGAAAAGCAGTGGCAAAGTACTGAAAAGTGTGGCAAAGTACTGAAAAGTTGTGGCAAAGTACTGAAAAGTGTGGCAAAGTACTGAAAAGCGTGGCAAAGTACTGAAAAGTTGTGGCAAAGTCGTGGCAAAGTACTGAAAAGTGTGGCAAAGTACTGAAAAGTTGTGGCAAAGTTCTGAAAAGTAATGGCAAAGTACTGAAAGGTAGTGGCAAAGTGCTGATAAGTGTGGCAAAGTATTGAAAAGTTGTGACAAAGTGCTGAAAAGTAGTGGCAAAATACTGAAAAGTAGTGGCGAAGTGCTGAAAAGTGTGGCAAAGTACTGACAAGTTGTGGCAAAGTCGTGGCAAAGTACTGAAAAGCGTGGCAAGGTACAGAAAAGTTGTGGCAAAGTGCTGAAAAGTAGTGGCAAAGTACTGAAAAGTGTGGCAAAGTACTGAAAAGTTGTGACAAAGTTGTGGCAAAGTACTGAAAAGTGTGGCAAATTACAGAAAAGTTGTGGCAAAGTGCTGAAAAGTGTGGCAAAGTATTGAAAAGTTGTGGCTAAGTGCTGAAAAGTAGTGGCAAAGTACTGAAATGTGTGGCAAAGTACAGAAAAGTTGTGGCAATGTCATGGCAAAGTACTGAAATGTTGTGGCAATGTGCTGAAAAGTGTGGCAAAGTACTGAAAAGTGTGGCAAAGTACTGAAAAGTTGTGGCAAAGTGCTGAAAAGTGTGGCAAAGTACTGAAAAGTAGTGGCAAAGTGCTGAAAAGTGTGGCAAAGTACTGAAAAGTTGTGGCAAAATGCTGAAATATAGTGGCAAAGTACTGAAAAGTTGTGGCAAAGTACTGAAAGGCAGTGGCGAAGTGCTGAAAAGAAGTGGCAAAGTAATGAAAAAAAGTGGCAAAGTACTGAAAAGTTGTGGCAAAGTGCTGAAAAGTTGTGGCAAAGTACTGAAAAGCAGTGGAAAAGTACTGAAAAGTGTGGCAAAGTACTGAAAAGTTGTGGCAAAGTCGTGGCAAAGTACTGAACAGTGTGGCAAAGTAGTGAAAAGTTGTGGCAAAGTGCTGAAAAGTAGTGGCAAAGTACTGAAAAGTGTGGCAAAGTACTGAAAAGTTGTGGCAAAGTTGTGGCAAAGTACTGAAAAGTGTGGCAAATTACAGAAACGTTGTGGCAAAGTGCTGAAAAGTGTGGCAAAGTATTGAAAAGTTGTGGCAAAGTGCTGAAAATTAGTGGCAAAGTACTGAAAAGCAGTTGCAAAGTCCTGAAAAGGTGTGGCAAAGTGCTGAAAAGTAGTGGCAAAGTACTGAAATGTGTGGCAAAGTACTGAAAAGTTGTGGCAAAGTCGTGGCAAAGTACTGAACAGTGTGGCAAAGTAGTGAAAAGTTGTGGCAAAGTGCTGAAAAGTAGTGGCAAAGTACTGAAAAGTGTGGCAAAGAACTGAAAAGTTCTGGCAAAGTTGTGGCAAAGTACTGAAAAGTGTGGCAAATTACAGAAACGTTGTGGCAAAGTGCTGAAAAGTGTGGCAAAGTACTGAAAAGTTGTGGCAAAGTGCTGAAAAGTAGTGGCAAAGTACTGAAAAGTAGTGGCAAAGTGCTGAAAAGTGTGGCAAAGTACTGAAAAGTTGTGGCAAAGTGCTGAAAAGTAGTGGCAAAGTACTGAAAAGGAGTGGCAAAGTACTGAAATGTGTGGCAAAGTACTGAAAAGTTGTGGCAAAGTGCTGAAAAGTAGTGGCAAAGTACTGAAAAGTTGTGGCAAAGTCATGGCAAAGTACTGAAATATTGTGGCAAAGTACTGAAAAGTTGTGGCAAAGTCGTGGAAAAGTACTGAAAAGTGTGGCAATGTACTGAAAAGTGTGGCAAAGTACTGAAAGGTTGTGGCAAAGTCGTGGCAAAGTACTGAAAAGTGTGGCAAAGTACTGAAAAGTAGTGGCAAAGTATTGAAATGTGTGGCAAAGTACTGAAAAGTTGTGGCAATGTGCTGAAAAGTGTGGCAAAGTACCGAATAGTTGTGGCAAAGTCGTGAAAAAGTACTGAAAAGTGTGGCAAAGTACTGAAAAGTGTGGCAAAGTACTGAAAAGTTGTGGCAAAGTGCTGAAAAGTGTGGCAAAGTACTGAAAAGTAGTGGCAAAGTGCTGAAAAGTGTGGCAAAGTACTGAAAAGTTGTGGCAAAATGCTGAAATATAGTGGCAAAGTACTGAAAAGTTGTGGCAAAGTACTGAAAGGCAGTGGCGAAGTGCTGAAAAGTAGTGGCAAAGTACTGAAAAGTTGTGGCAAAGTGCTGAAAAGTTGTGGCAAAGTACTGAAAAGCAGTGGAAAAGTACTGAAAAGTGTGGCAAAGTACTGAAAAGTTGTGGCAATGTCATGGCAAAGTACTGAAATGTTGTGGCAATGTGCTGAAAAGTGTGGCAAAGTACCGAATAGTTGTGGCAAAGTCGTGAAAAAGTACTGAAAAGTGTGGCAAAGTACTGACAAGTGTGGCAAAGTACTGAAAAGTTGTGGCAAAGTGCTGAAAAGTGTGGCAAAGTACTGAAAAGTAGTGGCAAAGTGCTGAAAAGTGTGGCAAAGTACTGAAAAGTTGTGGCAAAATGCTGAAATATAGTGGCAAAGTACTGAAAAGTTGTGGCAAAGTACTGAAAGGCAGTGGCGAAGTGCTGAAAAGTAGTGGCAAAGTACTGAAAAAGTGTGGCAAAGTACTGAAAAGTTGTGGCAAAGTGCTGAAAAGTTGTGGCAAAGTACTGAAAAGCAGTGGAAAAGTACTGAAAAGTGTGGCAAAGTACTGAAAAGTTGTGGCAAAGTCGTGGCAAAGTACTGAACAGTGTGGCAAAGTAGTGAAAAGTTGTGGCAAAGTGCTGAAAAGTAGAGGCAAAGTACTGAAAAGTGTGGCAAAGTACTGAAAAGTTGTGGCAAAGTGCTGAAAAGTGTGGCAAAGTACTGAGAAGTTGTGGCAAAGTGCTGAAAAGTAGTGGCAAAGTACTGAAAAGTGTGGCAAAGTCCTGAAAAGTGTGGCCAAGTACTGAAAAGTTGTGGCAAAGTGCTGAAAAGTAGTGGCAAAGTACTGAAAAGTAGTGGCAAAGTGCTGAAAAGTGTGGCAAAGTACTGAAAAGTTGTGGCAAAGTGCTGAAAAGTAGTGGCAAAGTACTGAAAAGGAGTGGCAAAGTACTGAAATGTGTGGCAAAGTACTGAAAAGTTGTGGCAAAGTGCTGAAAAGTAGTGGCAAAGTTCTGAAAAGTTGTGGCAAAGTCATGGCAAAGTACTGAAATATTGTGGCAATGTGCTGAAAAGTGTTGCAAAGTACTGAAAAGTGTGGCAAAGTACTGAAAGGTTGTGGCAAAGTCGTGGCAAAGTACTGAAAAGTGTGGCAAAGTACTGAAAAGTTGTGGCAAAGTTCTGAAAAGTAGTGGCAAAGTACTGAAAGGTAGTGGCAAAGTGATGAAAAGTGTGGCAAAGTACTGAAAAGTTGTGGCAAAGTGCATAATTATAGTGGCAAAGTACTGAACAATTGTGGCAAAGTACTGAAAGGCAGTGGCGAAGTACTGAAAAGTAGTGGCAAAGTACTGAAAAAGTGTGGCAAAGTTCTGAAAAGTTGTGGCAAAGTGCTGAAAAGTTGTGGCAAAGTACTGAAAAGCAGTGACAATGTACTGAAAAGTGTGGCAAAGTACTGAAAAGTTGTGGCAAAGTACTGACAAGTTGTGGCAAAGTGCTGAAAAGTAGTGGCAAAGTACTGAAAAGTGTGGCAAAGTACTGAAAAGTTGTGGCAAAGTGCTGAAAAGTAGAGGCAAAGTACTGAAAAGTGTGGCAAAGTACTGAAAAGTTGTGGCAAAGTGCTGAAAAGTGTGACAAAGTACTGAAAAGTTGTGGCAAAGTGCTGAAAAGTAGTGGCAAAGTACTGAAAAGTTTTGTCAAAATGCTGAAAAGTAGTGGCAAAGTACTGAAAAGTGTAGCAAAGTACTGAAAAGTTGTGGCAAAGTGCTGAAAAGCCTTGACAAAGTACTGAAAAGTGTGGCAAAGTACTGAAAAGTTGTGGCAAAGTGCTGAAAAGTAGTGGCAAATTACTGAAAAGTAGTGGCAAAGTGCTGAAAAGTGTGGCAAAGTACTGAAAAGATGTGGCAAAGTGCATAATTATAGTGGCAAAGTACTGAACAATTGTGGCAAAGTACTGAAAGGCAGTGGCGAAGTGCTGAAAAGTAGTGGCAAAGTACTGAAAAAGTGTGGCAAAGTTCTGAAAAGTTGTGGCAAAGTGCTGAAAAGTTGTGGCAATGTACTGAAAAGCAGTGACAATGTACTGAAAAGTGTGGCAAAGTACTGAAAAGTTGTGGCAAAGTACTGACAAGTTGTGGCAAAGTGCTGAAAAGTAGTGGCAAAGTACTGAAAAGTGTGGCAAAGTACTGAAAAGTTGTGGCAAAGTGCTGAAAAGTAGAGGCAAAGTACTGAAAAGTGTGGCAAAGTACTGAAAAGTTGTGGCAAAGTGCTGAAAAGTGTGACAAAGTACTGAAAAGTTGTGGCAAAGTGCTGAAAAGTAGTGGCAAAGTACTGAAAAGTGTGGCAAAGTCCTGAAAAGTGTGGCCAAGTACTGAAAAGTTGTGGCAAAGTGCTGAAAAGTAGTGGCAAAGTAGTGAAAAGCAGTGACAAAGTGTTGAAAAGTAGTGGCAAAGTAGTGAAAATTTGTGGCAAAGTGTTGAAGAGTAGTGGCAAAGTACTGAAAAGTGTTGCAAAGTACTGAAAAGTTGTGGCAAAGTGCTGAAAAGTAGTGGCAAAGTACTGAAAATTTGTGGCAAAGTACTGAAAGGCAGTGGCGAAGTGCTGAAAAGTAGTGGCAAAGTACTGAAAAAGTGTGGCAAAGTGCTGAAATATAGTGGCAAAGTACTGACAAATTGTGGCAAAGTACTGAAAGGCAGTGGCGAAGTGCTGAAAAGTAGTGGCAAAGTACTGAAAAAGTGTGGCAACGTACTGAAAATGTGTGGCAAAGTGCTGAAAAGTTGTGGCAAAGTACTGAAAAGCAGTGACAAAGTACTGAAAAGTGTGGCGAAGTACTGAAAAGTAGTGGCAAAGTACTGAAAAAGTGTGGCAAAGTTCTGAAAAGTTGTGGCAAAGTGCTGAAAAGTTGTGGCAAAGTACTGAAAAGCAGTGACAATGTACTGAAAAGTGTGGCAAAGTACTGAAAAGTTGTGGCAAAGTACTGACAAGTTGTGGCAAAGTGCTGAAAAGTAGTGGCAAAGTACTGAAAAGTGTGGCAAAGTACTGAAAAGTTGTGGCAAAGTGCTGAAAAGTAGAGGCAAAGTACTGAAAAGTGTGGCAAAGTACTGAAAAGTTGTGGCAAAGTGCTGAAAAGTGTGACAAAGTACTGAAAAGTTGTGGCAAAGTGCTGAAAAGTAGTGGCAAAGTACTGAAAAGTTTTGTCAAAATGCTGAAAAGTAGTGGCAAAGTACTGAAAAGTGTAGCAAAGTACTGAAAAGTTGTGGCAAAGTGCTGAAAAGCCTTGACAAAGTACTGAAAAGTGTGGCAAAGTACTGAAAAGTTGTGGCAAAGTGCTGAAAAGTAGTGCCAAAGTACTGAAAATTTGTGGCAAAGTGTTGAAAAGTAGTGGCAAAGTGCTGAAAAGTGTGGCAAAGTACTGAAAAGTTGTGGCAAAGTGCATAATTATAGTGGCAAAGTACTGAACAATTGTGGCAAAGTACTGAAAGGCAGTGGCGAAGTGCTGAAAAGTAGTGGCAAAGTACTGAAAAAGTGTGGCAAAGTTCTGAAAAGTTGTGGCAAAGTGCTGAAAAGTTGTGGCAATGTACTGAAAAGCAGTGACAATGTACTGAAAAGTGTGGCAAAGTACTGAAAAGTTGTGGCAAAGTACTGACAAGTTATGGCAAAGTGCTGAAAAGTAGTGGCAAAGTACTGAAAAGTGTGGCAAAGTACTGAAAAGTTGTGGCAAAGTGCTGAAAAGTAGAGGCAAAGTACTGAAAAGTGTGGCAAAGTACTGAAAAGTTGTGGCAAAGTGCTGAAAAGTGTGACAAAGTACTGAAAAGTTGTGGCAAAGTGCTGAAAAGTAGTGGCAAAGTACTGAAAAGTGTGGCAAAGTCCTGAAAAGTGTGGCCAAGTACTGAAAAGTTGTGGCAAAGTGCTGAAAAGTAGTGGCAAAGTAGTGAAAAGCAGTGACAAAGTGTTGAAAAGTAGTGGCAAAGTAGTGAAAATTTGTGGCAAAGTGTTGAAGAGTAGTGGCAAAGTACTGAAAAGTGTTGCAAAGTACTGAAAAGTTGTGGCAAAGTGCTGAAAAGTAGTGGCAAAGTACTGAAAATTTGTGGCAAAGTACTGAAAGGCAGTGGCGAAGTGCTGAAAAGTAGTGGCAAAGTACTGAAAAAGTGTGGCAAAGTGCTGAAATATAGTGGCAAAGTACTGACAAATTGTGGCAAAGTACTGAAAGGCAGTGGCGAAGTGCTGAAAAGTAGTGGCAAAGTACTGAAAAAGTGTGGCAAAGTACTGAAAATTTGTGGCAAAGTGCTGAAAAGTTGTGGCAAAGTACTGAAAAGCAGTGACAAAGTACTGAAAAGTGTGGCAAAGTACTGAAAAGTTGTGGCAAAGTACTGAAAAGTTGTGGCAAAGTGCTGAAAAGTAGTGGCAAAGTACTGAAAAGTGTGGCAAAGTACTGAAAAGTTGTGGCAAAGTGCTGAAAAAGTGTGGCAAAGTGCTGAAAAGTGTGGCAAAGTACTGAAAAGTTGTGGCAAAGTGCTGAAAAGTAGTGGCAAAGTACTGAAAAGTGTGGCAACGTCCTGAAAAGTATGGCCAAGTACTGACAAGTTGTGGCAAAGTACTGAAAAGTAGTGGCAAAGTACTGAAAAGCAGTGACAAAGTGTTGAAAAGTGTGGCAAAGTGAAGAAAAGTAGTGGCAAAGTACTGAAAAGTTGTGGCAATGTGATGGCAAAGTACTGAAATGTTGTGGCAATGTGCTGAAAAGTGTGGCAAAGTACCGAATAGTTGTGGCAAAGTCGTGGAAAAGTACTGAAAAGTGTGGAAAAGTACTGAAAAGTGTGGCAAAGTACTGAAAAGTTGTGGCAAAGTACTGAAAAGTTGTGGCAAAGTGCTGAAAAGTTGTGGCAAAGTACTGAAAAGCAGTGGAAAAGTACTGAAAAGTGTGGCAAAGTACTGAAAAGTTGTGGCAAAGTCGTGGCAAAGTAATGAACAGTGTGGCAAAGTACTGAAAAGTTGTGGCAAAGTGCTGAAAAGTGTGGCAAAGTACTGAAAGGTTGTGGCAAAGAGCTGAAAAGTAGTGGCAAAGTACTGAAAAGTGTGGCAAAGTCCTGAAAAGTGTGGCCAAGTTCTGAAAAGTTGTGGCAAAGTGCCGAAAAGTAGTGGCAAAGTACTGAAAAGCAGTGACAAAGTGTTGAAAAGTGTGGCAAAGTGATGAAAAGTGGTGGCAAAGTACTGAAATGTGTGGCAAAGTACTGAAAAGTTGTGGCAATGTCATGGCAAAGTATTGAAATGTTGTGGCAATGTGCTGAAAAGTGTGGCAAAGTACCGAATAGTTGTGGCAAAGTCGTGGCAAAGTACTGAAACGTGTGGCAAAGTACTGAAAAGTGTGGCAAAGTACTGAAAAGTTGTGGCAAAGTCGTGGCAAAGTACTTAAAAGTGTGGCAAAGTACTGAAAAGTTGTGGCGAAGTTCTGACAAGTAGTGGCAAAGTAGTGAAAGGTAGTGGCAAAGTGATGAAAAGTGTGGCAAAGTACTGAAAAGTTGTGGCAAAGTGCTGAAAAGTAGTGGCAAAGTACTGAAAAGCAGTGGCAAAGTAATGAAAAGTGTGGCAATGTACTGAAAAGTTGTGGCAAAGTGCTGAAAAGTAGTGGCAAAGTACTGAAAAGGAGTGGCAAAGTACTGAAATGTGTGGCAAAGTACTGAAAAGTTGTGGCAAAGTGCTGAAAAGTAGTGGCAAAGTAGTGAAAAGTTGTGGCAAAGTGCTGAAAAGTAGAGGCAAAGTACTGAAAAGTGTGGCAAAGTACTGAAAAGTTGTGGCAAAGTGCTGAAAAGTGTGGCAAAGTACTGAAAAGTTGTGGCAAAGTGCTGAAAAGTAGTGGCAAAGTACTGAAAAGTGTGGCAAAGTCCTGAAAAGTGTGGCCAAGTACTGAAAAGTTGTGGCAAAGTGCTGAAAAGTAGTGGCAAAGCACTGAAAAGCAGTGACAAAGTGTTGAAAAGTGTGGCAAAGTGAAGAAAAGTAGTGGCAAAGTGCTGAAAATTAGTGGCAAAGTACTGAAAAGCAGTTGCAAAGTCCTGAAAAGGTGTGGCAAAGTGCTGAAAAGTAGTGGCAAAGTACTGAAATGTGTGGCAAAGTACTGAACAGTTGTGGCAATGTGATGGCAAAGTACTGAAATGTTGTGGCAATGTGCTGAAAAGTTGTGGCAAAGTCGTGGAAAAGTACTGAAAAGTGTGGCAAAGTACTGAAAAGTGTGGCAAAGTACTGAAAGGTTGTGGCAAAGTCGTGGCAAAGTACTGAAAAGTGTGGCAAAGTACTGAAAAGTTGTGGCAAAGTTCTGAAAAGTAGTGGCAAAGTACTGAAAGGAAGTGGCAAAGTGATGAAAAGTGTGGCAATGTACTGAAAAGTTGTGGCAAAGTGTTGAAAAGTAGTGGCAAAGTACTGAAAAGCAGTGGCAAAGTAATGAAAAGTGTGGCAATGTACTAACAAGTTGTGGCAAAGTCGTGGCAAAGTCCTGAAAAGTGTGTCCAAGTACTGAAAAGTTGTGGCAAAGTGCTGAAAAGTAGTGGCAAAGTACTGAAAAGTAGTGGCAAAGTGCTGAAAAGTGTGGCAAAGTACTGAAAAGTTGTGGCAAAGTGCTGAAAAGTAGTGGCAAAGTACTGAAAAGCAGTGGCAAAGTAATGAAAAGTGTGGCAATGTACTGACAAGTTGTGGCAAAGTCGTGGCAATGTACTGAAAAGTGTGGCAAAGTACTGAAAAGTTTTGTCAAAATGCTGAAAAGTAGTGGCAAAGTACTGAAAAGTGTAGCAAAGTACTGAAAAGTTGTGGCAAAGTGCTGAAAAGCCTTGACAAAGTACTGAAAAGTGTGGCAAAGTAATGAAAAGTTGTGGCAAAGTGCTGAAAAGTGTGCCAAAGTACTGAAAAGTAGTGGCAAAGTGCTGAAAAGTGTGGCAAAGTACTGAAAAGTTGTGGCATAATGCTGAAATATAGTGGCAAAGTACTGAAAAGTTGTGGCAAAGTACTGAATGGCAGTGGCGAAGTGCTGAAAAGTAGTGGCAAAGTACTGAAAAAGTGTGGCAAAGTACTGAAAAGTTGTGGCAAAGTGCTGAAAAGTTGTGGCAAAGTACTGAAAAGCAGTGGAAAAGTACTGAAAAGTGTGGCAAAGTATTGAAAAGTTGTGGCAAAGTCGTGGCAAAGTAATGAACAGTGTGGCAAAGTACTGAAAAGTTGTGGCAAAGTGCTGAAAAGTAGAGGCAAAGTACTGAAAAGTGTGGCAAAGTACTGAAAAGTTGTAGCAAAGTACTGAAAAGTTGTGGCAAAGTGCTGAAAAGCCTTGACAAAGTACTGAAAAGTGTGGCAAAGTACTGAAAAGTTGTGGCAAAGTGCTGAAAAGTAGTGGCAAATTACTGAAAAGTAGTGGCAAAGTGCTGAAAAGTGTGGCAAAGTACTGAAAAGTTGTGGCAAAGTGCATAATTATAGTGGCAAAGTACTGAACAATTGTGGCAAAGTACTGAAAGGCAGTGGCGAAGTGCTGAAAAGTAGTGGCAAAGTACTGAAAAAGTGTGGCAAAGTACTGAAAAGTTGTGGCAAAGTACTGACAAGTTGTGGCAAAGTGCTGAAAAGTAGTGGCAAAGTACTGAAAAGTGTGGCAAAGTACTGAAAAGTTGTGGCAAAGTGCTGAAAAGTAGAGGCAAAGTACTGAAAAGTGTGGCAAAGTACTGAAAAGTTGTGGCAAAGTGCTGAAAAGTGTGACAAAGTACTGAAAAGTTGTGGCAAAGTGCTGAAAAGTAGTGGCAAAGTACTGAAAAGTGTGGCAAAGTCCTGAAAAGTGTGGCCAAGTACTGAAAAGTTGTGGCAAAGTGCTGAAAAGTAGTGGCAAAGTAGTGAAAAGCAGTGACAAAGTGTTGAAAAGTAGTGGCAAAGTAGTGAAAATTTGTGGCAAAGTGTTGAAGATTAGTGGCAAAGTACTGAAAAGTGTTGCAAAGTACTGAAAAGTTGTGGCAAAGTGCTGAAAAGTAGTGGCAAAGTACTGACAATTTGTGGCAAAGTACTGAAAGGCAGTGGCGAAGTGCTGAAAAGTAGTGGCAAAGTACTGAAAAAGTGTGGCAAAGTGCTGAAATATAGTGGCAAAGTACTGACAAATTGTGGCAAAGTACTGAAAGGCAGTGGCGAAGTGCTGAAAAGTAGTGGCAAAGTACTGAAAAAGTGTGGCAAAGTACTGAAAATTTGTGGCAAAGTGCTGAAAAGTTGTGGCAAAGTACTGAAAAGCAGTGACAAAGTACTGAAAAGTGTGGCAAAGTACTGAAAAGTTGTGGCAAAGTACTGAAAAGTTGTGGCAAAGTGCTGAAAAGTAGTGGCAAAGTACTGAAAAGTGTGGCAAAGTACTGAAAAGTTGTGGCAAAGTGCTGAAAAAGTGTGGCAAAGTGCTGAAAAGTGTGGCAAAGTACTGAAAAGTTGTGGCAAAGTGCTGAAAAGTAGTGGCAAAGTACTGAAAAGTGTGGCAACGTCCTGAAAAGTATGGCCAAGTACTGACAAGTTGTGGCAAAGTACTGAAAAGTAGTGGCAAAGTACTGAAAAGCAGTGACAAAGTGTTGAAAAGTGTGGCAAAGTGAAGAAAAGTAGTGGCAAAGTACTGAAAAGTTGTGGCAATGTGATGGCAAAGTATTGAAATGTTGTGGCAATGTGCTGAAAAGTGTGGCAAAGTACCGAATAGTTGTGGCAAAGTCGTGGAAAAGTACTGAAAAGTGTGGAAAAGTACTGAAAAGTGTGGCAAAGTACTGAAAAGTTGTGGCAAAGTACTGAAAAGTTGTGGCAAAGTGCTGACAAGTTGTGGCAAAGTACTGAAAAGCAGTGGAAAAGTACTGAAAAGTGTGGCAAAGTACTGAAAAGTTGTGGCAAAGTCGTGGCAAAGTAATGAACAGTGTGGCAAAGTACTGAAAAGTTGTGGCAAAGTGCTGAAAAGTGTGGCAAAGTACTGAAAGGTTGTGGCAAAGAGCTGAAAAGTAGTGGCAAAGTACTGAAAAGTGTGGCAAAGTCCTGAAAAGTGTGGCCAAGTTCTGAAAAGTTGTGGCAAAGTGCCGAAAAGTAGTGGCAAAGTACTGAAAAGCAGTGACAAAGTGTTGAAAAGTGTGGCAAAGTGATGAAAAGTGGTGGCAAAGTACTGAAATGTGTGGCAAAGTACTGAAAAGTTGTGGCAATGTCATGGCAAAGTATTGAAATGTTGTGGCAATGTGCTGAAAAGTGTGGCAAAGTACCGAATAGTTGTGGCAAAGTCGTGGCAAAGTACTGAAACGTGTGGCAAAGTACTGAAAAGTGTGGCAAAGTACTGAAAAGTTGTGGCAAAGTCGTGGCAAAGTACTTAAAAGTGTGGCAAAGTACTGAAAAGTTGTGGCGAAGTTCTGACAAGTAGTGGCAAAGTACTGAAAATTTGTGGCAAAGTACTGAAAGGCAGTGGCGAAGTGCTGAAAAGTAGTGGCAAAGTACTGAAAAAGTGTGGCAAAGTGCTGAAATATAGTGGCAAAGTACTGACAAATTGTGGCAAAGTACTGAAAGGCAGTGGCGAAGTGCTGAAAAGTAGTGGCAAAGTACTGAAAAAGTGTGGCAAAGTACTGAAAATTTGTGGCAAAGTGCTGAAAAGTTGTGGCAAAGTACTGAAAAGCAGTGACAAAGTTCTGAAAAGTGTGGCAAAGTACTGAAAAGTTGTGGCAAAGTACTGAAAAGTTGTGGCAAAGTGCTGAAAAAGTGTGGCAAAGTGCTGAAAAGTGTGGCAAAGTACTGAAAAGTTGTGGCAAAGTGCTGAAAAGTAGTGGCAAAGTACTGAAAAGTGTGGCAACGTCCTGAAAAGTATGGCCAAGTACTGACAAGTTGTGGCAAAGTACTGAAAAGTAGTGGCAAAGTACTGAAAAGCAGTGACAAAGTGTTGAAAAGTGTGGCAAAGTGAAGAAAAGTAGTGGCAAAGTACTGAAAAGTTGTGGCAATGTGATGGCAAAGTACTGAAATGTTGTGGCAATGTGCTGAAAAGTGTGGCAAAGTACCGAATAGTTGTGGCAAAGTCGTGGAAAAGTACTGAAAAGTGTGGAAAAGTACTGAAAAGTGCGGCAAAGTACTGAAAAGTTGTGGCAAAGTACTGAAAAGTTGTGGCAAAGTGCTGAAAAGTTGTGGCAAAGTACTGAAAAGCAGTGGAAAAGTACTGAAAAGTGTGGCAAAGTACTGAAAAGTTGTGGCAAAGTCGTGGCAAAGTAATGAACAGTGTGGCAAAGTACTGAAAAGTTGTGGCAAAGTGCTGAAAAGTGTGGCAAAGTACTGAAAGGTTGTGGCAAAGAGCTGAAAAGTAGTGGCAAAGTACTGAAAAGTGTGGCAAAGTCCTGAAAAGTGTGGCCAAGTTCTGAAAAGTTGTGGCAAAGTGCCGAAAAGTAGTGGCAAAGTACTGAAAAGCAGTGACAAAGTGTTGAAAAGTGTGGCAAAGTGATGAAAAGTGGTGGCAAAGTACTGAAATGTGTGGCAAAGTACTGAAAAGTTGTGGCAATGTCATGGCAAAGTATTGAAATGTTGTGGCAATGTGCTGAAAAGTGTGGCAAAGTACCGAATAGTTGTGGCAAAGTCGTGGCAAAGTACTGAAACGTGTGGCAAAGTACTGAAAAGTGTGGCAAAGTACTGAAAAGTTGTGGCAAAGTCGTGGCAAAGTACTTAAAAGTGTGGCAAAGTACTGAAAAGTTGTGGCGAAGTTCTGACAAGTAGTGGCAAAGTACTGAAAGGTAGTGGCAAAGTGATGAAAAGTGTGGCAAAGTACTGAAAAGTTGTGGCAAAGTGCTGAAAAGTAGTGGCAAAGTACTGAAAAGCAGTGGCAAAGTAATGAAAAGTGTGGCAATGTACTGAAAAGTTGTGGCAAAGTGCTGAAAAGTAGTGGCAAAGTACTGAAAAGGAGTGGCAAAGTACTGAAATGTGTGGCAAAGTACTGAAAAGTTGTGGCAAAGTGCTGAAAAGTAGAGGCAAAGTACTGAAAAGTGTGGCAAAGTACTGAAAAGTTGTGCAAAGTGCTGAAAAGTGTGGCAAAGTACTGAAAAGTTGTGGCAAAGTGCTGAAAAGTAGTGGCAAAGTACTGAAAAGTGTGGCAAAGTCCTGAAAAGTGTGGCCAAGTACTGAAAAGTTGTGGCAAAGTGCTGAAAAGTAGTGGCAAAGTACTGAAAAGTTGTGGCAAAGTCATGGCAAAGTACTGAAATATTGTGGCAATGTGCTGAAAAGTGTGGCAAAGTACTGAAAAGTTGTGGCAAAGTCGTGGAAAAGTACTGAAAAGTGTGGCAAAGAACTGAAAAGTGTGGCAAAGTACTGAAAGGTTGTGGCAAAGTCGTGGCAAAGTACTGAAAAGTGTGGCAAAGTACTGAAAAGTTGTGGCAAAGTTCTGAAAAGTAGTGGCAAAGTACTGAAAGGTAGTGGCAAAGTGATGAAAAGTGTGGCAAAGTACTGAAAAGTTGTGGCAAAGTGCTGAAAAGTAGTGGCAAAGTACTGAAAAGCAGTGGCA
Source organism: Saccoglossus kowalevskii (assembly GCF_978046115.1). NCBI lineage: Eukaryota > Metazoa > Hemichordata > Enteropneusta > Harrimaniidae > Saccoglossus > Saccoglossus kowalevskii. The sequence goes on along the minus strand of NW_028188618.1, from coordinate 6,281,077 downwards.
AAGTAATGAAAAGTGGGGCATTGTACTGAAAAGTTGTGGCAAAGTCGTGGCAAAGTACTGAAAAGTGTGGCAAAGTACTGAAAAGTTTTGTCAAAATGCTGAAAAGTAGTGGCAAAGTACTGAAAAGTGTAGCAAAGTACTGAAAAGTTGTGGCAAAGTGCTGAAAAGCCTTGACAAAGTACTGAAAAGTGTGGCAAAGTACTGAAAAGTTGTGGCAAAGTGCTGAAAAGTAGTGGCAAAGTAGTGAAAAGCAGTGACAAAGTGTTGAAAAGTGTGGCAAAGTGATGAAAAGTAGTGGCAAAGTAGTGAAAATTTGTGGCAAAGTGTTGAAAAGTAGTGGCAAAGTACTGAAAAGTGTTGCAAAGTACTGAAAAGTTGTGGCAAAGTGCTGAAAAGTAGTGGCAAAGTACTGAAAATTTGTGGCAAAGTACTGAAAGGCAGTGGCGAAGTGCTGAAAAGTAGTGGCAAAGTACTGAAAAAGTGTGGCAAAGTGCTGAAATATAGTGGCAAAGTACTGAAAAATTGTGGCAAAGTACTGAAAGGCAGTGGCGAAGTGCTGAAAAGTAGTGGCAAAGTACTGAAAAAGTGTGGCAAAGTACTGAAAATTTGTGGCAAAGTGCTGAAAAGTTGTGGCAAAGTACTGAAAAGCAGTGACAAAGTACTGAAAAGTGTGGCAAAGTACTGAAAAGTTGTGGCAAAGTACTGAAAAGTTGTGGCAAAGTGCTGAAAAGTAGTGGCAAAGTACTGAAGAGTGTGGCAAAGTACTGAAAAGTTGTGGCAAAGTGCTGAAAAGTAGAGGCAAAGTACTGAAAAGTGTGGCAAAGTACTGAAAAATTGTGGCAAAGTGCTGAAAAGTGTGGCAAAGTACTGAAAAGTTGTGGCAAAGTGCTGAAAAGTAGTGGCAAAGTCCTGAAACGTCCTGAACGTCCTGAAAAGTGTGGCAACGTCCTGAAAAGTGTGGCCAAGTACTGACAAGTTGTGGCAAAGTGCTGAAAAGTAGTGGCAAAGCACTGAAAAGCAGTGACAAAGTGTTGAAAAGTGTGGCAAAGTGAAGAAAAGTAGTGGCAAAGTGCTGAAAATTAGTGGCAAAGTACTGAAAAGCAGTTGCAAAGTCCTGAAAAGGTGTGGCAAAGTGCTGAAAAGTAGTGGCAAAGTACTGAAATGTGTGGCAAAGTACTGAAAAGTTGTGGCAATGTGATGGCAAAGTACTGAAATGTTGTGGCAATGTGCTGAAAAGTTGTGGCAAAGTCGTGGAAAAGTACTGAAAAGTGTGGCAAAGTACTGAAAAGTGTGGCAAAGTACTGAAAGGTTGTGGCAAAGTCGTGGCAAAGTACTGAAAAGTGTGGCAAAGTACTGAAAAGTTGTGGCAAAGTTCTGAAAAGTAGTGGCAAAGTACTGAAAGGAAGTGGCAAAGTGATGAAAAGTGTGGCAAAGTACTGAAAAGTTGTGGCAAAGTGCTGAAAAGTAGTGGCAAAGTACTGAAAAGCAGTGGCAAAGTAATGAAAAGTGGGGCATTGTACTGAAAAGTTGTGGCAAAGTCGTGGCAAAGTACTGAAAAGTGTGGCAAAGTACTGAAAAGTTTTGTCAAAATGCTGAAAAGTAGTGGCAAAGTACTGAAAAGTGTAGCAAAGTACTGAAAAGTTGTGGCAAAGTGCTGAAAAGCCTTGACAAAGTACTGAAAAGTGTGGCAAAGTACTGAAAAGTTGTGGCAAAGTGCTGAAAAGTAGTGGCAAAGTAGTGAAAAGCAGTGACAAATTGTTGAAAAGTGTGGCAAAGTGATGAAAAGTAGTGGCAAAGTAGTGAAAATTTGTGGCAAAGTGTTGAAAAGTAGTGGCAAAGTACTGAAAAGTGTTGCAAAGTACTGAAAAGTTGTGGCAAAGTGCTGAAAAGTAGTAGCAAAGTACTGAAAATTTGTGGCAAAGTACTGAAAGGCAGTGGGGAAGTGCTGAAAAGTAGTGGCAAAGTACTGAAAAAGTGTGGCAAAGTGCTGAAATATAGTGGCAAAGTACTGAAAAATTGTGGCAAAGTACTGAAAGGCAGTGGCGAAGTGCTGAAAAGTAGTGGCAAAGTACTGAAAAAGTGTGGCAAAGTACTGAAAATTTGTGGCAAAGTGCTGAAAAGTTGTGGCAAAGTACTGAAAAGCAGTGACAAAGTACTGAAAAGTGTGGCAAAGTACTGAAAAGTTGTGGCAAAGTACTGAAAAGTTGTGGCAAAGTGCTGAAAAGTAGTGGCAAAGTACTGAAGAGTGTGGCAAAGTACTGAAAAGTTGTGGTAAAGTGCTGAAAAGTAGAGGCAAAGTACTGAAAAGTGTGGCAAAGTACGGAAAAGTTGTGGCAAAGTGCTGAAAAGTGTGGCAAAGTACTGAAAAGTTGTGGCAAAGTGCTGAAAAGTAGTGGCAAAGTACTGAAAAGTGTGGCAACGTCCTGAAAAGTGTGGCCAAGTACTGACAAGTTGTGGCAAAGTGCTGAAAAGTAGTGGCAAAGTACTGAAAAGCAGTGACAAAGTGTTGAAAAGTGTGGCAAAGTGAAGAAAAGTAGTGGCAAAGTGCTGAAAATTAGTGGCAAAGTACTGAAATGTGTGGCAAAGTACTGAAAAGTTGTGGCAATGTGATGGCAAAGTACTGAAATGTTGTGGCAATGTGCTGAAAAGTGTGGCAAAGTACCGAATAGTTGTGGCAAAGTTGTGGAAAAGTACTGAAAAGTGTGGAAAAGTACTGAAAAGTGTGGCAAAGTACTGAAAAGTTGTGGCAAAGTCGTGGCAAAGTACTGAAAAGTGTGTCAAAGTACTGAAAAGTTGTGGCGAAGTTCTGAAAAGTAGTGGCAAAGTACTGAAAGGTAGTGGCAAAGTGATGTAAAGTGTGGCAAAGTACTGAAAAGTTGTGGCAAAGTGTTGAAAAGTAGTGGCAAAGTACTGAAAAGCAGTGGCAAAGTAATGAAAAGTGTGGCAATGTACTGACAAGTTGTGGCAAAGTCGTGGCAATGTACTGAAAAGTGTGGCAAAGTACTGAAAAGTTTTGTCAAAATGCTGAAAAGTAGTGGCAAAGTACTGAAAAGTGTAGCAAAGTACTGAAAAGTTGTGGCAAAGTACTGAAAAGCCTTGACAAAGTACTGAAAAGTGTGGCAAAGTACTGAAAAGTTGTGGCAAAGTGCTGAAAAGTGTGGCAAAGTACTGAAAAGTAGTGGCAAAGTGCTGAAAAGTGTGGCAAAGTACTGAAAAGTTGTGGCAAAATGCTGAAATATAGTGGCAAAGTACTGAAAAGTTGTGGCAAAGTACAGAATGGCAGTGGCGAAGTGCTGAAAAGTAGTGGCAAAGTGCTGAAAAGCCTTGACAAAGTACTGAAAAGTGTGGCAAAGTACTGAAAAGTTGTGGCAAAGTGCTGAAAAGTGTGGCAAAGTACTGAAAAGTAGTGGCAAAGTGCTGAAAAGTGTGGCAAAGTACTGAAAAGTTGTGGCAAAATGCTGAAATATAGTGGCAAAGTACTGAAAAGTTGTGGCAAAGTACTGAATGGCAGTGGCGAAGTGCTGAAAAGTAGTGGCAAAGTACTGAAAAAGTGTGGCAAAGTACTGAAAAGTGTGGCAAAGTACTGAAAAGTTGTGGCAAAGTTCTGAAAAGTAGTGGCAAAGTACTGAAAGGTAGTGGCAAAGTGCTGAAAAGTAGTGGCAAAGTACTGAAAAGCAGTGGCAAAGTGCTGAAAAGTAGTGGCAAAGTACTGAAAAGCAGTGGCAAAGTAATGAAAAGTGGGGCATTGTACTGAAACGTTGTGGCAAAGTCGTGGCAAAGTACTGAAAAGTGTGGCAAAGTACTGAAAAGTTTTGTCAAAATGCTGAAAAGTAGTGGCAAAGTACTGAAAATTGTAGCAAAGTACTGAAAAGTTGTGGCAAAGTGCTGAAAAGCCTTGACAAAGTACTGAAAAGTGTGGCAAATTACTGAAAAGTTGTGGCAAAGTGCTGAAAAGTAGTGGCAAATTACTGAAAAGTAGTGGCAAAGTGCTGAAAAGGGTGGCAAAGTACTGAAAAGTTGTGGCAAAGTGCTGAATTATAGTGGCAAAGTACTGAAAAATTGTGGCAAAGTACTGAAAAAGTGTGGCAAAGTTCTGAAAAGTTGTGGCAAAGTACAGACAAGTTGTGGAAAAGTGCTGAAAAGTAGTGGCAAAGTACTGAAAAGAGTGGCAAAGTACTGATAAGTTGTGGCAAAGTGCTGAAAAGTAGAGGCAAAGTACTGAAAAGTGTGGCAAAGTACTGAAAAGTTGTGGCAAAGTGCTGAAAAGTGTGACAAAGTACTGAAAAGTTGTGGCAAAGTGCTAAAAAGTAGTGGCAAAGTACTGAAAAGTGTGGCAAAGTACTGAAAAGTTGTGGCAAAGTGCTGAAAAGTGTGGCAAAGTACTGAAAAGTTGTGGCAAAGTGCTGAAAAGTAGTGGCAAAGTACTGAAAAGTGTGGCAACGTCCTGAAAAGTGTGGCCAAGTACTGACAAGTTGTGGCAAAGTGCTGAAAAGTAGTGGCAAAGTACTGAAAAGCAGTGACAAAGTGTTGAAAAGTGTGGCAAAGTGAAGAAAAGTAGTGGCAAAGTGCTGAAAATTAGTGGCAAAGTACTGAAAAGCAGTTGCAAAGTCCTGAAAAGGTGTGGCAAAGTGCTGAAAAGTAGTGGCAAAGTACTGAAATGTGTGGCAAAGTACTGAAAAGTTGTGGCAATGTGATGGCAAAGTACTGAAATGTTGTGGCAATGTGCTGAAAAGTGTGGCAAAGTACCGAATAGTTGTGGCAAAGTTGTGGAAAAGTACTGAAAAGTGTGGAAAAGTACTGAAAAGTGTGGCAAAGTACTGAAAAGTTGTGGCAAAGTCGTGGCAAAGTACTGAAAAGTGTGTCAAAGTACTGAAAAGTTGTGGCGAAGTTCTGAAAAGTAGTGGCAAAGTACTGAAAGGTAGTGGCAAAGTGATGAAAAGTGTGGCAAAGTACTGAAAAGTTGTGGCAAAGTGTTGAAAAGTAGTGGCAAAGTACTGAAAAGCAGTAGCAAAGTAATGAAAAGTGTGGCAATGTACTGACAAGTTGTGGCAAAGTCGTGGCAATGTACTGAAAAGTGTGGCAAAGTACTGAAAAGTTTTGTCAAAATGCTGAAAAGTAGTGGCAAAGTACTGAAAAGTGTAGCAAAGTACTGAAAAGTTGTGGCAAAGTGCTGAAAAGCCTTGACAAAGTACTGAAAAGTGTGGCAAAGTACTGAAAAGTTGTGGCAAAGTGCTGAAAAGTGTGGCAAAGTACTGAAAAGTAGTGGCAAAGTGCTGAAAAGTGTGGCAAAGTACTGAAAAGTTGTGGCAAAATGCTGAAATATAGTGGCAAAGTACTGAAAAGTTGTGGCAAAGTACTGAATGGCAGTGGCGAAGTGCTGAAAAGTAGTGGCAAAGTACTGAAAAAGTGTGGCAAAGAACTGAAAAGTGTGGCAAAGTACTGAAAAGTTGTGGCAAAGTTCTGAAAAGTAGTGGCAAAGTACTGAAAGGTAGTGGCAAAGTGCTGAAAAGTAGTGGCAAAGTACTGAAAAGCAGTGGCAAAGTGCTGAAAAGTAGTGGCAAAGTACTGAAAAGCAGTGGCAAAGTAATGAAAAGTGGGGCATTGTACTGAAACGTTGTGGCAAAGTCGTGGCAAAGTACTGAAAAGTGTGGCAAAGTACTGAAAAGTTTTGTCAAAATGCTGAAAATTAGTGGCAAAGTACTGAAAATTGTAGCAAAGTACTGAAAAGTTGTGGCAAAGTGCTGAAAAGCCTTGACAAAGTACTGAAAAGTGTGGCAAATTACTGAAAAGTTGTGGCAAAGTGCTGAAAAGTAGTGGCAAATTACTGAAAAGTAGTGGCAAAGTGCTGAAAAGGGTGGCAAAGTACTGAAAAGTTGTGGCAAAGTGCTGAATTATAGTGGCAAAGTACTGAAAAATTGTGGCAAAGTACTGAAAAAGTGTGGCAAAGTTCTGAAAAGTTGTGGCAAAGTGCTGAAAAGTTGTGGCAAAGTACTGAAAAGTTGTGGCAAAGTACAGACAAGTTGTGGAAAAGTGCTGAAAAGTAGTGGCAAAGTACTGAAAAGTGTGGCAAAGTACTGATAAGTTGTGGCAAAGTGCTGAAAAGTAGAGGCAAAGTACTGAAAAGTGTGGCAAAGTACTGAAAAGTTGTGGCAAAGTGCTGAAAAGTGTGACAAAGTACTGAAAAGTTGTGGCAAAGTGCTAAAAAGTAGTGGCAAAGTACTGAAAAGTATGGCAAAGTCCTGAAAAGTGTGGCCAAGTACTGAAAAGTTGTGGCAAAGTACTGAAAGGCAGTGGCGAAGTGCTGAAAAGTAGTGGCAAAGTACTGAAAAGTTTTGTCAAAATGCTGAAAAGTAGTGGCAAAGTACTGAAAAGTGTAGCAAAGTACTGAAAAGTTGAGGCAAAGTGCTGAAAAGTTTTGTCAAAATGCGGAAAAGTAGTGGCAAAGTACTGAAAAGTGTAGCAAAGTACTGAAAAGTTGTGGCAAAGTGCTGAAAAGCCTTGACAAAATACTGAAAAGTGTGGCAAATTACTGAAAAGTTGTGGCAAAGTGCTGAAAAGTAGTGGCAAATTACTGAAAAGTAGTGGCAAAGTGCTGAAAAGGGTGGCAAAGTACTGAAAAGTTGTGGCAAAGTGCTGAATTATAGTGGCAAAGTACTGAAAAATTGTGGCAAAGTACTGAAAGGCAGTGGCGAAGTGCTGAAAAGTAGTGGCAAAGTACTGAAAAAGTGTGGCAAAGTTCTGAAAAGTTGTGGCAAAGTGCTGAAAAGTTGTGGCAAAGTACTGAAAAGCAGTGACAATGTACTGAAAAGTGTGGCAAAGTACTGAAAAGTTGTGGCAAAGTACTGACAAGTTGTGGAAAAGTGCTGAAAAGTAGTGGCAAAGTACTGAAAAGTGTGGCAAAGTACTGAAAAGTTGTGGCAAAGTGCTGAAAAGTAGAGGCAAAGTAATGAAAAGTGTGGCAAAGTACTGAAAAGTTGTGGCAAAGTGCTGAAAAGTGTGACAAAGTACTGAAAAGTTGTGGCAAAGTGCTGAAAAGTAGTGGCAATGTACTGAAAAGTGTGGCAAAGTCCTGAAAAGTGTGGCCAAGTACAGAAAAGTTGTGGCAAAGTACTGAAAGGCAGTGGCGAAGTGCTGAAAAGTAGTGGCAAAGTACAGAAAAAGTGTGGCAAAGTACTGAAAATTTGTGGCAAAGTGCTGAAAAGTTGTGGCAAAGTACTGAAAAGCAGTGACAAAGTACTGAAAAGTGTGGCAAAGTACTGAAAAGTTGTGGCAAAGTACTGAAAAGTTGTGGCAAAGTGCTGAAAAGTAGTGGCAAAGAACTGAAAGGTGTGACAAAGTACTGAAAAGTTGTGGCAAAGTGCTGAAAAGTAGAGGCAAAGTACTGAAAAGTGTGGCAAAGTACTGAAAAGTTGTGGCAAATTGCTTAAAAGTGTGGCAAAGTACTGAAAAGTTGTGGCAAAGTGCTGAAAAGTAGTGGCAAAGTACTGAAAAGTGTGGCAACGTCCTGAAAAGTGTGGCCAAGTACTGACAAGTTGTGGCAAAGTGCTGAAAAGTAGTGGCAAAGTACTGAAAAGCAGTGACAAAGTGTTGAAAAGTGTGGCAAAGTGAAGAAAAGTAGTGGCAAAGTGCTGAAAATTAGTGGCAAAGTACTGAAAAGCAGTTGCAAAGTCCTGAAAAGGTGTGGCAAAGTGCTGAAAAGTAGTGGCAAAGTACTGAAATGTGTGGCAAAGTACTGAAAAGTTGTGGCAATGTGATGGCAAAGTACTGAAATGTTGTGGCAATGTGCTGAAAAGTGTGGCAAAGTACCGAATAGTTGTGGCAAAGTCGTGGAAAAGTACTGAAAAGTGTGGAAAAGTACTGAAAAGTGTGGCAAAGTACTGAAAAGTTGTGGCAAAGTCCTGGCAAAGTACTGAAAAGTTGTGGCGAAGTTCTGAAAAGTAGTGGCAAAGTACTGAAAGGTTGTGGCAAAGTGATGAAAAGTGTGGCAAAGTACTGAAAAGTGCGACAAAGTACTGAAAAGTTGTGGCAAAGTGCTGAAAAGTAGTGGCAAAGTACTGAAAAGTGTGGCAAAGTCCTGAAAAGTGTGGCCAAGTACTGAAAAGTTGTGGCAAAGTAATGAAAGGCAGTGGCGAAGTGCTGAAAAGTAGTGGCAAAGTACTGAAAAAGTGTGGCAAAGTACTGAAAATTTGTGGCAAAGTGCTGAAAAGTTGTGGCAAAGTACTGAAAAGCAGTGACAAAGTACTGAAAAGTGTGGCAAAGTACTGAAAAGTTGTGGCAAAGTACTGAAAAGTTGTGGCAAAGTGCTGAAAAGTAGTGGCAAAGTACTGAAAGGTGTGGCAAATTACTGAAAAGTTGTGGCAAAGTGCTGAAAAATAGAGGCAAAGTACTGAAAAGTGTGGCAAAGCACTGAAAAGTTGTGGCAAATTGCTGAAAAGTGTGGCAAAGTACTGAAAAGTTGTGGCAAAGTGCTGAAAAGTAGTGGCAAAGTACTGAAAAGTGTGGCAACGTCCTGAAAAGTGTGGCCAAGTACTGACAAGTTGTGGCAAAGTGCTGAAAAGTAGTGGCAAAGTACTGAAAAGCAGTGACAAAGTGTTGAAAAGTGTGGCAAAGTGAAGAAAAGTAGTGGCAAAGTGCTGAAAATTAGTGGCAAAGTACTGAAAAGCAGTTGCAAAGTCCTGAAAAGGTGTGGCAAAGTGCTGAAAAGTAGTGGCAAAGTACTGAAATGTGTGGCAAAGTATTGAAAAGTTGTGGCAAAGTACCGAATAGTTGTGGCAAAGTCGTGGAAAAGTACTGAAAAGCGTGGAAAAGTACTGAAAAGTGTGGCAAAGTACTGAAAAGTTGTGGCAAAGTCGTGGCAAAGTACTGAAAAGTTGTGGCGAAGTTCTGAAAAGTAGTGGCAAAGTACTGAAAGGTTGTGGCAAAGTGATGAAAAGTGTGGCAAAGTACTGAAAAGTTGTGGCAAAGTGCTGAAAAGTAGTGGCAAAGTACTGAAAAGCAGTGGCAAAGTATAGAAAAGTGTGGCAATGTACTGACAAGTTGTGGCAAAATGCTGAAATATAGTGGCAAAGTACTGAAAAGTTGTGGCAAAGTACTGAATGGCAGTGGCGAAGTGCTGAAAAGTAGTGGCAAAGTACTGAAAAAGTGTGGCAAAGTACTGAAAAGTGTGGCAAAGTAATGAAAGGTTGTGGCAAAGTTCTGAAAAGTAGTGGCAAAGTGATGAAAAGTGTGGCAAAGTACTGAAAAGTTGTGGCAAAGTACTGAAAAGTTGTGGCAAAGTTCTGAAAAGTAGTGGCAAAGTGATGAAAAGTGTGGCAAAGTACTGAAAAGTTGTGGCAAAGTGCTGAAAAGTAGTGGCAAAGTACTGAAAAGCAGTGGCAAAGTAATGAAACGTGGGGCATTGTACTGAAAAGTTGTGGCAAAGTCGTGGCAAAGTACTGAAAAGTGTGGCAAAGTACTGAAAAGTTTTGTCAAAATGCTGAAAAGTAGTGGCAAAGTACTGAAAAGTGTAGCAAAGTACTGAAAAGTTGTGGCAAAGTCGTGGCAAAGTAATTAAAAGTTTGGCAAAGTACTGAAAAGTTGTGGCGAAGTTCTGAAAAGTAGTGGCAAAGTACTGAAAGGTAGTGGCAAAGTGATGAAAAGTGTGGCAAAGTACTGAAAAAGTGTGGCAAAGTTCTGAAAAGTTGTGGCAAAGTGCTGAAAAGTTGTGGCAAAGTACTGAAAAGCAGTGACAATGTACTGAAAAGTGTGGCAAAGTACTGAAAAGTTGTGGCAAAGTACTGACAAGTTGTGGAAAAGTGCTGAAAAGTAGTGGCAAAGTACTGAAAAGTGTGGCAAAGTACTGAAAAGTTGTGGCAAAGTGCTGAAAAGTAGAGGCAAAGTACTGAAAAGTGTGGCAAAGTACTGAAAAGTTGTGGCAAAGTGCTGAAAAGTGTGACAAAGTACTGAAAAGTTGTGGCAAAGTGCTGAAAAGTAGTGGCAAAGTACTGAAAAGTAGTGGCAAAGTGCTGAAAAGTGTGGCAAAGTACTGAAAAGTTGTGGCAAAGTGCTGAAAAGTAGTGGCAAAGTACTGAAAAGGAGTGGCAAAGTACTGAAATGTGTGGCAAAGTACTGAAAAGTTGTGGCAAAGTGCTGAAAAGTAGTGGCAAAGTACTGAAAAGTTGTGGCAAAGTCATGGCAAAGTACTGAAATATTGTGGCAATGTGCTGAAAAGTAGTGGCAAAGTACTGAAAATTTGTGGCAAAGTACTGAAAGGCAGTGGCGAAGTGCTGAAAAGTAGTGGCAAAGTACTGAAAAAGTGTGGCAAAATGCTGAAATATAGTGGCAAAGTACTGAAAAATTGTGGCAAAGTACTGAAAGGCAGTGGCGAAGTGCTGAAAAGTAGTGGCAAAGTACTGAAAAAGTGTGGCAAAGTACTGAAAATTTGTGGCAAAGTGCTGAAAAGTTGTGGCAAAGTACTGAAAAGCAGTGACAAAGTACTGAAAAGTGTGGCAAAGTGCTGAAAAGTAGTGGCAAAGTACTGAAAAGTGTGGCAACGTCCTGAAAAGTGTGGCCAAGTACTGACAAGTTGTGGCAAAGTGCTGAAAAGTAGTGGCAAAGTACTGAAAAGCAGTGACAAAGTGTTGAAAAGTGTGGCAAAGTGAAGAAAAGTAGTGGCAAAGTGCTGAAAATTAGTGGCAAAGTACTGAAAAGCAGTTGCAAAGTCCTGAAAAGGTGTGGCAAAGTGCTGAAAAGTAGTGGCAAAGTACTGAAATGTGTGGCAAAGTACTGAAAAGTTGTGGCAATGTGATGGCAAAGTAATGAAATGTTGTGGCAAAGTACCGAATAGTTGTGGCAAAGTCGTGGAAAAGTACTGAAAAGTGTGGAAAAGTACTGAAAAGTGTGGCAAAGTACTGAAAAGTTGTGGCAAAGTCGTGGCAAAGTACTGAAAAGTGTGGCAAAGTACAGAAAAGTTGTGGCGAAGTTCTGAACAGTAGTGGCAATGTACTGAAACGTAGTGGCAAAGTGATGAAAAGTGTGGCAAAGTACTGAAAAGTTGTGGCAAAGTGCTGAAAAGTAGTGGCAAAGTACTGAAAAGCAGTGGCAAAGTAATGAAAAGTGTGGCAATGTACTGACAAGTTGTGGCAAAGTCGTGGCAATGTACTGAAAAGTGTGGCAAAGTACTGAAAAGTTTTGTCAAAATGCTGAAAAGTAGTGGCAAAGTACTGAAAAGTGTAGCAAAGTACTGAAAAGTTGTGGCAAAGTGCTGAAAAGCCTTGACAAAGTACTGAAAAGTGTGGCAAAGTAATGAAAAGTTGTGGCAAAGTGCTGAAAAGTGTGCCAAAGTACTGAAAAGTAGTGGCAAAGTGCTGAAAAATGTGGCAAAGTACTGAAAAGTTGTGGCATAATGCTGAAATATAGTGGCAAAGTACTAAAAAGTTGTGGCAAAGTACTGAATGGCAGTGGCGAAGTGCTGAAAAGTAGTGGCAAAGTACTGAAAAAGTGTGGCAAAGTACTGAAAAGTTGTGGCAAAGTGCTGAAAAGTTGTGGCAAAGTACTGAAAAGCAGTGGAAAAGTACTGAAAAGTGTGGCAAAGTATTGGAAAGTTGTGGCAAAGTCGTGGCAAAGTAATGAACAGTGTGGCAAAGTACTGAAAAGTTGTGGCAAAGTGCTGAAAAGTAGAGGCAAAGTACTGAAAAGTGTGGCAAAGTACTGAAAAGTTGTGGCAAAGTGCTGAAAAGTGTGGCAAAGTACTGAAAGGTTGTGGGAAAGAGCTGAAAAGTAGTGGCAAAGTACTGAAAAGTGTGGCAAAGTCCTGAAAAGTGTGGCCAAGTTCTGAAAAGTTGTGGCAAATTGCTGAAAAGTAGTAGCAAAGTACAGAAAAGCAGTGACAAAGTGTTGAAAAGTGTGGCAAAGTGATGAAAAGTGGTGGCAAAGTACTGAAATGTGTGGCAAAGTACTGAAAAGTTGTGGCAATGTCATGGCAAAGTACTGAAATGTTGTGGCAATGTGCTGAAAAGTGTGGCAAAGTAAAGAATAGTTGTGGCAAAGTCGTGGAAAAGTACTGAAAAGTTTGGCAAAGTACTGAAAAGTTGTGGCAAAGTCGTGGCAAAGTACTTAAAAGTGTGGCAAAGTACTGAAAAGTTGTGGCGAAGTTCTGAAAAGTAGTGGCAAAGTACTGAAAGGTAGTGGCAAAGTGATGAAAAGTGTGGCAAAGTACTGAAAAGTTGTGGCAAAGTGCTGAAAAGTAGTGGCAAAGTACTGAAAAGCAGTGGCAAAGTAATGAAAAGTGTGGCAATGTACTGAAAAGTTGTGGCAAAGTCGTGGCAAAGTCCTGAAAAGTGTGGCCAAGTACTGAAAAGTTGTGGCAAAGTGCTGAAAAGTAGTGGCAAAGTACTGAAAAGTAGTGGCAAAGTGCTGAAAAGTGTGGCAAAGTACTGAAAAGTTGTGGCAAAGTGCTGAAAAGTAGTGGCAAAGTACTGAAAAGCAGTGGCAAAGTAATGAAAAGTGTGGCAATGTACTGACAAGTTGTGGCAAAGTCGTGGCAATGTACTGAAAAGTGTGGCAAAGTACTGAAAAGTTTTGTCAAAATGCTGAAAAGTAGTGGCAAAGTACTGAAAAGTGTAGCAAAGTACTGAAAAGTTGTGGCAAAGTGCTGAAAAGCCTTGACAAAGTACTGAAAAGTGTGGCAAAGTAATGAAAAGTTGTGGCAAAGTGCTGAAAAGTGTGCCAAAGTACTGAAAAGTAGTGGCAAAGTGCTGAAAAGTGTGGCAAAGTACTGAAAAGTTGTGGCATAATGCTGAAATATAGTGGCAAAGTACTGAAAAGTTGTGGCAAAGTACTGAATGGCAGTGGCGAAGTGCTGAAAAGTAGTGGCAAAGTACTGAAAAAGTGTGGCAAAGTACTGAAAAGTTGTGGCAAAGTGCTGAAAAGTTGTGGCAAAGTACTGAAAAGCAGTGGAAAAGTACTGAAAAGTGTGGCAAAGTATTGAAAAGTTGTGGCAAAGTCGTGGCAAAGTAATGAACAGTGTGGCAAAGTACTGAAAAGTTGTGGCAAAGTGCTGAAAAGTAGAGGCAAAGTACTGAAAAGTGTGGCAAAGTACTGAAAAGTTGTGGCAAAGTGCTGAAAAGTGTGGCAAAGTACTGAAAGGTTGTGGGAAAGAGCTGAAAAGTAGTGGCAAAGTACTGAAAAGTGTGGCAAAGTCCTGAAAAGTGTGGCCAAGTTCTGAAAAGTTGTGGCAAAGTGCTGAAAAGTAGTAGCAAAGTACAGAAAAGCAGTGACAAAGTGTTGAAAAGTGTGGCAAAGTGATGAAAAGTGGTGGCAAAGTACTGAAATGTGTGGCAAAGTACTGAAAAGTTGTGGCAATGTCATGGCAAAGTACTGAAATGTTGTGGCAATGTGCTGAAAAGTGTGGCAAAGTAAAGAATAGTTGTGGCAAAGTCGTGGAAAAGTACTGAAAAGTGTGGCAAAGTACTGAAAAGTTGTGGCAAAGTCGTGGCAAAGTACTTAAAAGTGTGGCAAAGTACTGAAAAGTTGTGGCGAAGTTCTGAAAAGTAGTGGCAAAGTACTGAAAGGTAGTGGCAAAGTGATGAAAAGTGTGGCAAAGTACTGAAAAGTTGTGGCAAAGTGCTGAAAAGTAGTGGCAAAGTACTGAAAAGCAGTGGCAAAGTAATGAAAAGTGTGGCAATGTACTAAAAAGTTGTGGCAAAGTCGTGGCAAAGTCCTGAAAAGTGTGGCCAAGTACTGAAAAGTTGTGGCAAAGTGCTGAAAAGTAGTGGCAAAGTACTGAAAAGTAGTGGCAAAGTGCTGAAAAGTGTGGCAAAGTACTGAAAAGTTGTGGCAAAGTGCTGAAAAGTAGTGGCAAAGTACTGAAAAGCAGTGGCAAAGTAATGAAAAGTGTGGCAATGTACTGACAAGTTGTGGCAAAGTCGTGGCAATGTACTGAAAAGTGTGGCAAAGTACTGAAAAGTTTTGTCAAAATGCTGAAAAGTAGTGGCAAAGTACTGAAAAGTGTAGCAAAGTACTGAAAAGTTGTGGCAAAGTGCTGAAAAGCCTTGACAAAGTACTGAAAAGTGTGGCAAAGTAATGAAAAGTTGTGGCAAAGTGCTGAAAAGTGTGCCAAAGTACTGAAAAGTAGTGGCAAAGTGCTGAAAAGTGTGGCAAAGTACTGAAAAGTTGTGGCATAATGCTGAAATATAGAGGCAAAGTACTGAAAAGTTGTGGCAAAGTACTGAATGGCAGTGGCGAAGTGCAGAAAAGTAGTGGCAAAGTACTGAAAAAGTGTGGCAAAGTACTGAAAAGTTGTGGCAAAGTGCTGAAAAGTTGTGGCAAAGTACTGAAAAGCAGTGGAAAAGTACTGAAAAGTGTGGCAAAGTACTGAAAAGTTGTGGCAAAGTCGTGGCAAAGTAATGAACAGTGTGGCAAAGTACTGAAAAGTTGTGGCAAAGTGCTGAAAAGTAGAGGCAAAGTACTGAAAAGTGTGGCAAAGTACTGAAAAGTTGTGGCAAAGTGCTGAAAAGTGTGGCAAAGTACTGAAAGGTTGTGGGAAAGAGCTGAAAAGTAGTGGCAAAGTACTGAAAAGTGTGGCAAAGTCCTGAAAAGTAGTAGCAAAGTACAGAAAAGCAGTGACAAAGTGTTGAAAAGTGTGGCAAAGTGATGAAAAGTGGTGGCAAAGTACTGAAATGTGTGGCAAAGTACTGAAAAGTTGTGGCAATGTCATGGCAAAGTACTGAAATGTGTGGCAAAGTACTGAAAAGTTGTGGCAATGTCATGGCAAAGTACTGAAATGTTGTGGCAATGTGCTGAAAAGTGTGGCAAAGTAAAGAATAGTTGTGGCAAAGTCGTGGAAAAGTACTGAAAAGTGTGGCAAAGTACTGAAAAGTTGTGGCAAAGTCGTGGCAAAGTACTTAAAAGTGTGGCAAAGTACTGAAAAGTTGTGGCGAAGTTCTGAAAAGTAGTGGCAAAGTACTGAAAGGTAGTGGCAAAGTGATGAAAAGTGTGGCAAAGTACTGAAAAGTTGTGGCAAAGTGCTGAAAAGTAGTGGCAAAGTACTGAAAAGCAGTGGCAAAGTAATGAAAAGTGTGGCAATGTACTAAAAAGTTGTGGCAAAGTCGTGGCAAAGTCCTGAAAAGTGTGGCCAAGTACTGAAAAATTGTGGCAAAGTGCTGAAAAGTAGTGGCAAAGTACTGAAAAGTAGTGGCAAAGTGCTGAAAAGTGTGGCAAAGTACTGAAAAGTTGTGGCAAAGTGCTGAAAAGTAGTGGCAAAGTACTGAAAAGCAGTGGCAAAGTAATGAAAAGTGTGGCAATGTACTGACAAGTTGTGGCAAAGTCGTGGCAATGTACTGAAAAGTGTGGCAAAGTACTGAAAAGTTTTGTCAAAATGCTGAAAAGTAGTGGCAAAGTACTGAAAAGTGTAGCAAAGTACTGAAAAGTTGTGGCAAAGTGCTGAAAAGCCTTGACAAAGTACTGAAAAGTGTGGCAAAGTAATGAAAAGTTGTGGCAAAGTGCTGAAAAGTGTGCCAAAGTACTGAAAAGTAGTGGCAAAGTGCTGAAAAGTGTGGCAAAGTACTGAAAAGTTGTGGCATAATGCTGAAATATAGTGGCAAAGTACTGAAAAGTTGTGGCAAAGTACTGAATGGCAGTGGCGAAGTGCTGAAAAGTAGTGGCAAAGTACTGAAAAAGTGTGGCAAAGTACTGAAAAGTTGTGGCAAAGTGCTGAAAAGTTGTGGCAAAGTACTGAAAAGCAGTGGAAAAGTACTGAAAAGTGTGGCAAAGTACTGAAAAGTTGTGGCAAAGTCGTGGCAAAGTAATGAACAGTGTGGCAAAGTACTGAAAAGGTGTGGCAAAGTGCTGAAAAGTAGAGGCAAAGTACTGAAAAGTGTGGCAAAGTACTGAAAAGTTGTGGCAAAGTGCTGAAAAGTGTGGCAAAGTACTGAAAGGTTGTGGGAAAGAGCTGAAAAGTAGTGGCAAAGTACTGAAAAGTGTGGCAAAGTCCTGAAAAGTGTGGCCAAGTTCTGAAAAGTTGTGGCAAAGTGCTGAAAAGTAGTAGCAAAGTACAGAAAAGCAGTGACAAAGTGTTGAAAAGTGTGGCAAAGTGATGAAAAGTGGTGGCAAAGTACTGAAATGTGTGGCAAAGTACTGAAAAGTTGTGGCAATGTCATGGCAAAGTACTGAAATGTTGTGACAATGTGCTGAAAAGTGTGGCAAAGTACCGAATAGTTGTGGCAAAGTCGTGGAAAAGTACTGAAAAGTGTGGCAAAGTACTGAAAAGATGTGGCAAAGTCGTGGCAAAGTACTTAAAAGTGTGGCAAAGTACTGAAAAGTTGTGGCGAAGTTCTGAAAAGTAGTGGCAAAGTACTGAAAGGTAGTGGCAAAGTGATGAAAAGTGTGGCAAAGTACTGAAAAGTTGTGGCAAAGTGCTGAAAAGTAGTGGCAAAGTACTGAAAAGCAGTGGCAAAGTAATGAAAAGTGTGGCAATGTACTAAAAAGTTGTGGCAAAGTCGTGGCAAAGTCCTGAAAAGTGTGGCCAAGTACTGAAAAGTTGTGGCAAAGTGCTGAAAAGTAGTGGCAAAGTACTGAAAAGTAGTGGCAAAGTGCTGAAAAGTGTGGCAAAGTACTGAAAAGTTGTCGCAAAGTGCTGAAAAGTAGTGGCAAAGTACTGAAAAGGAGTGGCAAAGTACTGAAATGTGTGGCAAAGTACTGAAAAGTTGTGGCAAAGTGCTGAAAAGTAGTGGCAAAGTACTGAAAAGTTGTGGCAAAGTCATGGCAAAGTACTGAAATATTGTGGCAATGTGCTGAAAAGTGTGGCAAAGTACTGAAAGGTTGTGGCAAAGTCGTGGAAAAGTACTGAAAAGTGTGGCAAAGTACTGAAAAGTGTGGCAAAGTACTGAAAAGTGTGGCAAACTACTGAAAGGTTGTGGCAAAGTCATGGCAAAGTACTGAAAAGTGTGGCAAAGTACTGAAAAGTTGTGGCAAAGTTCTGAAAAGTAGTGGCAAAGTAATGAAAGGTTGTGGCAAAGTGATGAAAAGTGTGGCAAAGTACTGAAAAGTTGTGGCAAAGTGCTGAAAAGTAGTGGCAAAGTACTGAAAAGCAGTGGCAAAGTAATGAAAAGTGGGGCATTGTACTGAAAAGTTGTGGCAAAGTCATGGCAAAGTACTGAAAAGTGTGGCAAAGTACTGAAAAGTTTTGTCAAAATGCTGAAAAGTAGTGGCAAAGTACTGAAAAGTGTAGCAAAGTAATGAAAAGTTGTCGCAAAGTGCTGAAAAGCCTTGACAAAGTACTGAAAAGTGTGGCAAAGTACTGAAAAGTTGTGGCAAAGTGCTGAAAAGTAGTGGCAAATTACTGAAAAGTAGTGGCAAACTGCTGAAAAGTGTGGCAAAGTACTGAAAAGTTGTGGCAAAGTGCTGAATTATAGTGGCAAAGTACTGAAAAATTGTGGCAAAGTACTGAAAGGCAGTGGCGAAGTGCTGAAAAGTAGTGGCAAAGTACTGAAAAAGTGTGGCAAAGTGCTGAAAAGTAGTGGCAAAGTACTGAAAAGTGTGGCAAAGTACTGAAAAGTTGTGGCAAAGTGCTGAAAAGTAGAGGCAAAGTACTGAAAAGTGTGACAAAGTACTGAAAAGTTGTGGCAAAGTGCTGAAAAGTGTGACAAAGTACTGAAAAGTTGTGGCAAAGTGCTGAAAAGTAGTGGCAAAGTACTGAAAAGAGTGGCAAAGTCCTGAAAAGTGTGGCCAAGTACTGAAAAGTTGTAGCAAAGTGCTGAAAAGTAGTTGCAAAGTAGTGAAAAGCAGTGACAAAGTGTTAAAAAGTGTGGCGAAGTGCTGAAAAGTAGTGGCAAAGTACTGAAAAAGTGTGGCAAAGTGCTGAAATATAGTGGCAAAGTTCTGAAAAATTGTGGCAAAGTACTGAAAGGCAGTGGCGAAGTGCTGAAAAGTAGTGGCAAAGTACTGAAAAAGTGTGGCAAAGTACTGAAAAGTTGTGGCAAAGTACTGAAAAGTTGTGGCAAAGTGCTGAAAAGTAGTGGCAAAGTACTGACTAGTGTGGCAAAGTACTGAAAAGTTGTGGCAAAGTGCTGAAAAGTAGAGGCAAAGTACTGAAAAGTGTGGCAAAGTACTGAAAAGTTGTGGCAAAGTGCTGAAAAGTGTGGCAAAGTACTGAAAAGTTGTGGCAAGGTGCTGAAAAGTAGTGGCAAAGTACTGAAAAGTGTGGCAACGTCCTGAAAAGTGTGGCCAAGTACTGACAAGTTGTGGCAAAGTGCTGAAAAGTAGTGGCAAAGTACTGAAAAGCAGTGACAAAGTGTTGAAAAGTGTGGCAAAGTGAAGAAAAGTAGTGGCAAAGTACTGAAAAGTTGTGGCAAAGTACTGAAAAGTGTTGCAAAGTACTGAAAAGTTGTGGCAAAGTGCTGAAAAGTAGTGACAAAGTACTGAAAGGTTGTGGCAAAGTACTGAAAGGCAGTGGCGAAGTGCTGAAAAGTAGTGGCAAAGTACTGAAAAAGTGTGGCAAAGTACTGAAAAGTTGTGGCAAAGTGCTGACAAGTTGTGGCAAAATACTGAAAATCAGTGGCAATGTACTGAAAAGTGTGGAAAAGTACTGAAAAGTTGTGGCAAAGTCGTGGCAAAGTACAGGAAAGTGTGGCAAAGTACTGAAAAGTTGTGGCAAAGTGCTGAAAAGTAGAGGCGAAGTACTGAAAAGTGTGGCAAAGTACTGAAAAGTGTGGCAAAGTACTGAAAAGTTGTGGCAAAGTGCTGAATTATAGTGGCAAAGTACTGAAAAATTGTGGCAAAGTACTGAAAGGCAGTGGCGAAGTGCTGAAAAGTAGTGGCAAAGTACTGAAAAAGTGTGGCAAAGTGCTGAAAAGTAGTGGCAAAGTACTGAAAAGTGTGGCAAAGTACTGAAAAGTTGTGGCAAAGTGCTGAAAAGTACAGGCAAAGTACTGAAAAGTGTGGCAAAGTACTGAAAAGTTGTGGCAAAGTGCTGAAAAGTGTGACAAAGTACTGAAAAGTTGTGGCAAAGTGCTGAAATATAGTGGCAAAGTTCTGAAAAATTGTGGCAAAGTACTGAAAGGCAGTGGCGAAGTGCTGAAAAGTATTGGCAAAGTACTGAAAAAGTGTGGCAAAGTACTGAAAATTTGTGGCAAAGTGCTGAAAAGTTGTGGCAAAGTACTGAAAAGCAGTGACAAAGTACTGAAAAGTGTGGCAAAGTACTGAAAAGTTGTGGCAAAGTACTGAAAAGTTGTGGCAAAGTGCTGAAAAGTAGTGGCAAAGTACTGACTAGTGTGGCAAAGTACTGAAAAGTTGTGGCAAAGTGCTGAAAAGTAGAGGCAAAGTACTGAAAAGTGTGGCAAAGTACTGAAAAGTTGTGGCAACGTCCTGAAAAGTGTGGCAAAGTACTGAAAAGTGTGGCAAAGTACTGAAAAGTTGTGGCAAAGTGCTGAAAAGTGTGACAAAGTACTGAAAAGTTGTGGCAAAGTGCTGAAAAGTAGTGGCAAAGTACTGAAAAGTAGTGGCAAAGTGCTGAAAAGTGTGGCAAAGTACTGAAAAGTTGTGGCAAAGTGCTGAAAAGTAGTGGCAAAGTACTGAAAAGGAGTGGCAAAGTACTGAAATGTGTGGCAAAGTACTGAAAAGTTGTGGCAAAGTGCTGAAAAGTAGTGGCAAAGTACTGAAAAGTTGTGGCAAAGTCATGGCAAAGTACTGAAATATTGTGGCAATGTGCTGAAAAGTAGTGGCAAAGTACTGAAAATTTGTGGCAAAGTACTGAAAGGCAGTGGCGAAGTGCTGAAAAGTAGTGGCAAAGTACTGAAAAAGTGTGGCAAAGTGCTGAAATATAGTAGCAAAGTACTGAAAAATTGTGGCAAAGTACTGAAAGGCAGTGGCGAAGTGCTGAAAAGTAGTGGCAAAGTACTGAAAAAGTGTGGCAAAGTACTGAAAATGTGTGGCAAAGTGCTGAAAAGTTGTGGCAAAGTACTGAAAAGCAGTGACAAAGTACTGAAAAGTGTGGCAAAGTGCTGAAAAGTAGTGGCAAAGTACTGAAAAGTGTGGCAACGTCCTGAAAAGTGTGGCCAAGTACTGACAAGTTGTGGCAAAGTGCTGAAAAGTAGTGGCAAAGTACTGAAAAGCAGTGACAAAGTGTTGAAAAGTGTGGCAAAGTGAAGAAAAGTAGTGGCAAAGTGCTGAAAATTAGTGGCAAAGTACTGAAAAGCAGTTGCAAAGTCCTGAAAAGGTGTGGCAAAGTGCTGAAAAGTAGTGGCAAAGTACTGAAATGTGTGGCAAAGTACTGAAAAGTTGTGGCAATGTGATGGCAAAGTACTGAAATGTTGTGGCAATGTGCTGAAAAGTGTGGCAAAGTACCGAATAGTTGTGACAAAGTCGTGGAAAAGTACTGAAAAGTGTGGAAAAGTACTGAAAAGTGTGGCAAAGTACTGAAAAGTTGTGGCAAAGTCGTGGCAAAGTACTGAAAAGTGTGGCAAAGTAATGAAAAGTTGTGGCGAAGTTCTGAAAAGTAGTGGCAATGTACTGAAACGTAGTGGCAAAGTGATGAAAAGTGTGGCAAAGTACTGAAAAGTTGTGGCAAAGTGCTGAAAAGTAGTGGCAAAGTACTGAAAAGCAGTGGCAAAGTAATGAAAAGTGTGGCAATGTACTGACAAGTTGTGGCAAAGTCGTGGCAATGTACTGAAAAGTGTGGCAAAGTACTGAAAAGTTTTGTCAAAATGCTGAAAAGTAGTGGCAAAGTACTGAAAAGTGTAGCAAAGTACTGAAAAGTTGTGGCAAAGTGCTGAAAAGCCTTGACAAAGTACTGAAAAGTGTGGCAAAGTAATGAAAAGTTGTGGCAAAGTGCTGAAAAGTGTGCCAAAGTACTGAAAAGTAGTGGCAAAGTGCTGAAAAATGTGGCAAAGTACTGAAAAGTTGTGGTATAATGCTGAAATATAGTGGCAAAGTACTGAAAAGTTGTGGCAAAGTACTGAATGGCAGTGGCGAAGTGCTGAAAAGTAGTGGCAAAGTACTGAAAAAGTGTGGCAAAGTACTGAAAAGTTGTGGCAAAGTGCTGAAAAGTTGTGGCAAAGTACTGAAAAGCAGTGGAAAAGTACTGAAAAGTGTGGCAAAGTACTGAAAAGTTGTGGCAAAGTCGTGGCAAAGTAACGAACAGTGTGGCAAAGTAGTGAAAAGTTGTGGCAAAGTGCTGAAAAGTAGAGGCAAAGTACTGAAAAGTGTGGCAAAGTACTGAAAAGTTGTGGCAAAGTGCTGAAAAGTGTGGCAAAGTACTGAAAGGTTGTGGGAAAGAGCTGAAAAGTAGTGGCAAAGTACTGAAAAGTGTGGCAAAGTCCTGAAAAGTGTGGCCAAGTTCTAAAAAGTTGTGGCAAAGTGCTGAAAAGTAGTAGCAAAGTACTAAAAAGCAGTGACAAAGTGTTGAAAAGTGTGGCAAAGTGATGAAAAGTGGTGGCAAAGTACTGAAATGTGTGGCAAAGTACTGAAAAGTTGTGGCAATGTCATGGCAAAGTACTGAAATGTTGTGGCAATGTGCTGAAAAGTGTGGCAAAGTTCCGAATAGTTGTGGCAAAGTCGTGGAAAAGTACTGAAAAGTGTGGCAAAGTACTGAAAAATTGAGGCAAAGTCGTGGCAAAGTACTTAAAAGTGTGGCAAAGTACTGAAAAGTTGTGGCGAAGTTCTGAAAAGTAGTGGCAAAGTACTGAAAGGTAGTGGCAAAGTGATGAAAAGTGTGGCAAAGTACTGAAAAGTTGTGGCAAAGTGCTGAAAAGTAGTGGCAAAGTACTGAAAAGCAGTGGCAAAGTAATGAAAAGTGTGGCAATGTACTAAAAAGTTGTGGCAAAGTCGTGGCAAAGTCCTGAAAAGTGTGGCCAAGTACTGAAAAGTTGTGGCAAAGTGCTGAAAAGTAGTGGCAAAGTACTGAAAAGTAGTGGCAAAGTGCTGAAAAGTGTGGCAAAGTACTGAAAAGTTGTGGCAAAGTGCTGAAAAGTAGTGGCAAAGTACTGAAAAGGAGTGGCAAAGTACTGAAATGTGTGGCAAAGTACTGAAAAGTTGTGGCAAAGTGCTGAAAAGTAGTGGCAAAGTACTGAAAAGTTGTGGCAAAGTCATGGCAAAGTACTGAAATATTGTGGCAATGTGCTGAAAAGTGTGGCAAAGTACTGAAAGGTTGTGGCAAAGTCGTGGAAAAGTACTGAAAAGTGTGGCAAAGTACTGAAAAGTGTGGCAAAGTACTGAAAAGTGTGGCAAAGTACTGAAAGGTTGTGGCAAAGTCATGGCAAAGTACTGAAAAGTGTGGCAAAGTACTGAAAAGTTGTGGCAAAGTTCTGAAAACTGTGGCAAAGTGCTGAAAAGTAGTGGCAAAGTACTGAAAAGCAGTGGCAAAGTAATGAAAAGTGTGGCAATGTACTAAAAAGTTGTGGCAAAGTCGTGGCAAAGTCCTGAAAAGTGTGGCCAAGTACTGAAAAGTTGTGGCAAAGTGCTGAAAAGTAGTGGCAAAGTACTGAAAAGTAGTGGCAAAGTGCTGAAAAGTGTGGCAAAGTACTGAAAAGTTGTGGCAAAGTGCTGAAAAGTAGTGGCAAAGTACTGAAAAGGAGTGGCAAAGTACTGAAATGTGTGGCAAAGTACTGAAAAGTTGTGGCAAAGTGCTGAAAAGTAGTGGCAAAGTACTGAAAAGTTGTGGCAAAGTCATGGCAAAGTACTGAAATATTGTGGCAATGTGCTGAAAAGTGTGGTAAAGTACTGAAAGGTTGTGGCAAAGTCGTGGCAAAGTACTGAAAAGTGTGGCAAAGTACTGAAAAGTGTGGCAAAGTACTGAAAAGTGTGGCAAAGTACTGAAAGGTTGTGGCAAAGTCATGGCAAAGTACTGAAAAGTGTGGCAAAGTACTGAAAAGTTGTGGCAAAGTGCTGAAAAGTAGTTGCAAAGTAGTGAAAAGCAGTGACAAAGTGTTGAAAAGTGTGGCGAAGTGCTGAAAAGTGTGGCAAAGTACTGAAAAGCAGTGGCAAAGTAATGAAAAGTGGGGCATTGTACTGAAAAGTTGTGGCAAAGTCGTGGCAAAGTACTGAAATGTGTGGCAAAGTACTGAAAAGTTTTGTCAAAATGCTGAAAAGTAGTGGCAAAGTACTGAAAAGTGTAGCAAAGTACTGAAAAGTTGTGGCAAAGTGCTGAAAAGCCTTGACAAAGTACTGAAAAGTGTGGCAAAGTACTGAAAAGTTGTGGCAAAGTGCTGAAAAGTAGTGGCAAATTACTGAAAAGTAGTGGCAAACTGCTGAAAAGTGTGGCAAAGTACTGAAAAGTTGTGGCAAAGTGCTGAATTATAGTGGCAAAGTACTGAAAAATTGTGGCAAAGTACTGAAAGGCAGTGGCGAAGTGCTGAAAAGTAGTGGCAAAGTACTGAAAAAGTGTGGCAAAGTGCTGAAAAGTAGTGGCAAAGTACTGAAAAGTGTGGCAAAGTACTGAAAAGTTGTGGCAAAGTGCTGAAAAGTAGAGGCAAAGTACTGAAAAGTGTGGCAAAGTACTGAAAAGTTGTGGCAAAGTGCTGAAAAGTGTGACAAAGTACTGAAAAGTTGTGGCAAAGTGCTGAAAAGTAGTGGCAAAGTACTGAAAAGAGTGGCAAAGTCCTGAAAAGTGTGGCCAAGTACTGAAAAGTTGTAGCAAAGTGCTGAAAAGTAGTTGCAAAGTAGTGAAAAGCAGTGACAAAGTGTTGAAAAGTGTGGCGAAGTGCTGAAGAGTAGTGGCAAAGTACTGAAAAAGTATGGCAAAGTGCTGAAATATAGTGGCAAAGTTCTGAAAAATTGTGGCAAAGTACTGAAAGGCAGTGGCGAAGTGCTGAAAAGTAGTGGCAAAGTACTGAAAAAGTGTGGCAAAGTACTGAAAATTTGTGGCAAAGTGCTGAAAAGTTGTGGCAAAGTACTGAAAAGCAGTGACAAAGTACTGAAAAGTGTGGCAAAGTACTGAAAAGTTGTGGCAAAGTACTGAAAAGTTGTGGCAAAGTGCTGAAAAGTAGTGGCAAAGTACTGACTAGTGTGGCAAAGTACTGAAAAGTTGTGGCAAAGTGCTGAAAAGTAGAGGCAAAGTACTGAAAAGTGTGGCAAAGTACTGAAAAGTTGTGGCAAAGTGCTGAAAAGTGTGGCAAAGTACTGAAAAGTTGTGGCAAGGTGCTGAAAAGTAGTGGCAAAGTACTGAAAAGTGTGGCAACGTCCTGAAAAGTGTGGCCAAGTACTGACAAGTTGTGGCAAAGTGCTGAAAAGTAGTGGCAAAGTACTGAAAAGCAGTGACAAAGTGTTAAAAAGTGTGGCAAAGTGAAGAAAAGTAGTGGCAAAGTACTGAAAAGTTGTGGCAAAGTACTGAAAAGTGTTGCAAAGTACTGAAAAGTTGTGGCAAAGTGCTGAAAAGTAGTGGCAAAGTACTGAAAGGTTGTGGCAAAGTACTGAAAGGCAGTGGCGAAGTGCTGAAAAGTAGTGGCAAAGTACTGAAAAAGTGTGGCAAAGTACTGAAAATTTGTGGCAAAGTGCTGAAAAGTTGTGGCAAAGTACTGAAAAGCAGTGACAAAGTACTGAAAAGTGTGGCAAAGTACTGAAAAGTTGTGGCAAAGTACTGAAAAGTTGTGGCAAAGTGCTGAAAAGTAGTGGCAAAGTACTGACTAGTGTGGCAAAGTACTGAAAAGTTGTGGCAAAGTGCTGAAAAGTAGAGGCAAAGTACTGAAAAGTGTGGCAAAGTACTGAAAAGTTGTGGCAAAGTGCTGAAAAGTGTGGCAAAGTACTGAAAAGTTGTGGCAAGGTGCTGAAAAGTAGTGGCAAAGTACTGAAAAGTGTGGCAACGTCCTGAAAAGTGTGGCCAAGTACTGACAAGTTGTGGCAAAGTGCTGAAAAGTAGTGGCAAAGTACTGAAAAGCAGTGACAAAGTGTTAAAAAGTGTGGCAAAGTGAAGAAAAGTAGTGGCAAAGTACTGAAAAGTTGTGGCAAAGTACTGAAAAGTGTTGCAAAGTACTGAAAAGTTGTGGCAAAGTGCTGAAAAGTAGTGGCAAAGTACTGAAAGGTTGTGGCAAAGTACTGAAAGGCAGTGGCGAAGTGCTGAAAAGTAGTGGCAAAGTACTGAAAAAGTGTGGCAAAGTACTGAAAAGTTGTGGCAAAGTGCTGACAAGTTGTGGCAAAATACTGAAAATCAGTGGCAATGTACTGAAAAGTGTGGAAAAGTACTGAAAAGTTGTGGCAAAGTCGTGGCAAAGTACTGGAAAGTGTGGCAAAGTACTGAAAAGTTGTGGCAAAGTGCTGAAAAGTAGAGGCGAAGTACTGAAAAGTGTGGCAAAGTACTGAAAAGTGTGGCAAAGTACTGAAAAGTTGTGGCAAAGGGCAGAAAAGTAGTGGCAAAGTACTGAAAAATTGTGGCAAAGTACTGAAAGGCAGTGGCGAAGTGCTGAAATGTAGTGGCAAAGTACTGAAAAAGTGTGGCAAAGTGCTGACAAGTTGTGGCAAAATACTGAAAATCAGTGGCAATGTACTGAAAAGTGTGGAAAAGTACTGAAAAGTTGTGGCAAAGTCGTGGCAAAGTACTGGAAAGTGTGGCAAAGTACTGAAAAGTTGTGGGAAAGTGCTGAAAAGTAGAGGCGAAGTACTGAAAAGTGTGGCAAAGTACTGAAAAGTGTGGCAAAGTACTGAAAAGTTGTGGCAAAGTGCTGAATTATAGTGGCAAAGTACTGAAAAATTGTGGCAAAGTACTGAAAGGCAGTGGCGAAGTGCTGAAAAGTAGTGGCAAAGTACTGAAAAAGTGTGGCAAAGTGCTGAAAAGTAGTGGCAAAGTACTGAAAAGTGTGGCAAAGTACTGAAAAGTTGTGGCAAAGTGCTGAAAAGTAGAGGCAAAGTACTGAAAAGTGTGGCAAAGTACTGAAAAGTTGTGGCAAAGTGCTGAAAAGTGTGACAAAGTACTGAAAAGTTGTGGCAAAGTGCTGAAAAGTAGTGGCAAAGTACTGAAAAGAGTGGCAAAGTCCTGAAAAGTGTGGCCAAGTACTGAAAAGTTGTAGCAAAGTGCTGAAAAGTAGTTGCAAAGTAGTGAAAAGCAGTGACAAAGTGTTGAAAAGTGTGGCGAAGTGCTGAAAAGTAGTGGCAAAGTACTGAAAAAGTGTGGCAAAGTGCTGAAATATAGTGGCAAAGTTCTGAAAAATTGTGGCAAAGTACTGGAAAGTTGTGGCAAAGTGCTGAAAAGTAGTGGCAAAGTACTGACTAGTGTGGCAAAGTACTGAAAATTTGTGGCAAAGTGCTGAAAAGTTGTGGCAAAGTACTGAAAAGCAGTGACAAAGTACTGAAAAGTGTGGCAAAGTACTGAAAAGTTGTGGCAAAGTACTGAAAAGTTGTGGCGAAGTGCTGAAAAGTAGTGGCAAAGTACTGACTAGTGTGGCAAAGTACTGAAAAGTTGTTGCAAAGTGCTGAAAAGTAGAGGCAAAGTACTGAAAAGTGTGGCAAAGTACTGAAAAGTTGTGGCAACGTCCTGAAAAGTGTGGCCAAGTACTGACAAGTTGTGGCAAAGTGCTGAAAAGTAGTGGCAAAGTACTGAAAAGCAGTGACAAAGTGTTGAAAAGTGTGGCAAAGTGAAGAAAAGTAGTGGCAAAGTACTGAAAAGTTGTGGCAAAGTACTGAAAAGTGTTGCAAAGTACTGAAAAGTTGTGGCAAAGTGCTGAAAAGTAGTGGCAAAGTACTGAAAGGTTGTGGCAAAGTACTGAAAGGCAGTGGCGAAGTGCTGAAAAGTAGTGGCAAAGTACTGAAAAAGTGTGGCAAAGTACTGAAAAGTTGTGGCAAAGTGCTGACAAGTTGTGGCAAAATACTGAAAATCAGTGGCAATGTACTGAAAAGTGTGGAAAAGTACTGAAAAGTTGTGGCAAAGTCGTGGCAAAGTACTGGAAAGTGTGGCAAAGTACTGAAAAGTTGTGGCAAAGTGCTGAAAAGTAGAGGCGAAGTACTGAAAAGTGTGGCAAAGTACTGAAAAGTTGTGGCAAAGTGCTGAAAAGTAGTGGCAAAGTACTGAAAAGTAGTGGCAAAGTGCTGAAAAGTGTGGCAAAGTACTGAAAAGTTGTGGCAAAGTGCTGAAAAGTAGTGGCAAAGTACTGAAAAGCAGTGGCAAAGTACTGAAAAGTATTGCAAAGTACTGAAAAGTTGTGGCAAAGTACTGAAAAGTGTGACAAAGTACAGAAAAGTTGTGACAAAGTGCTGAAAAGTAGTGGCAAAGTACTGAAAAGTAGTGGCAAAGTGCTGAAAAGTGTAGCAAAGTACTGACAAGTTGTGGCAAAGTCGTGGCAAAGTACTGAAAAGCGTGGCAAAGTACAGAAAAGTTGTGGCAAAGTGCTGAAAATTAGTGGCAAAGTACTGAAAAGCAGTTGCAAAGTACTGAAAAGGGTGGCAAAGTACTGCAAAGTTGTGGCAAAGTCGTGGCAAAGTACTGAAAAGTGTGGCAAATTACAGAAAAGTTGTGGCAAAGTGCTGAAAAGTGTGGCATAGTACTGACAAGTTGTGGCAAAGTGCTGAAAATTAGTGGCAAAGTACTGAAAAGCAGTTGCAAAGTCCTGAAAAGGTGTGGCAAAGTGCTGAAAAGTAGTGGCAAAGTACTGAAATGTGTGGCAAAGTACTGAAAAGTTGTGGCAATGTCATGGCAAAGTACTGAAATGTTGTGGCAATGTGCTGAAAAGTGTGGCAAAGTACTGACAAGTTTTGTCAAAATGCTGAAAGGTAGTGGCAAAGTCCTGAAAAGTGTAGCAAAGTACTGAAAAGTTGTGGCAAAGTGCTGAAAAGCCTTGACAAAGTACTGAAAAGTGTGGCAAAGTACTGAAAAGTTGTGGCAAAGTGCTGAAAAGTGTGGCAAAGTACTGAAAAGTATTGGCAAAGTGCTGAAAATTGTGGCAAAGTACTGAAAAGTTGTGGCAAAATGCTGAAATATAGTGGCAAAGTACTGAAAAGTTGTGGCAAAGTACTTAAAGGCAGTGGCGAAGTGCTGAAAAGTAGTGGCAAAGTACTGAAAAAGTGAGGCAAAGTACTGAAAAGTTGTGGCAAAGTGCTGAAAAGTTGTGGCAAAGTACTGAAAAGCAGTGGAAAAGTACTGAAAAGTGTGGCAAAGTACTGAAAAGTTGTGGCAAAGTCGTGGCAAAGTACTGAACAGTGTGGCAAAGTACTGAAAAGTTGTGGCAAAGTGCAGAAAGTAGAGGCAAAGTACTGAAAAGTGTGGCAAAGTACTGAAAAGTTGTGGCAAAGTGCTGAAAAGTGTGGCAAAGTGCTGAAAAGTAGGGGCAAAGTACTGAAAAGTGTGGCAAAGTCCTGAAAAGTGTGGCCAAGTACTGAAAAGTTGTGACAAAGTGCTGAAAAGTAGTGGCAACGTACTGAAAAGCAGTGACAATGTGTTGAAAAGTGTGGCAAAGTGATGAAAAGTAGTGGCAAAGTAGTGAAAAGTTGTGGCAAAGTGCTGAAAAGTAGTGGCAAAGTACTGAAAAGTGTGGCAAAGTACACAAAAGTTGTGGCAAAATCGTGGCAAAGTACTGAAAAGTGTGGCAAAGTACTGCAAAGTTGTGGCAAAGTGCTGAAAGGTAGTGGCAAAGTACTGAAAAGTAG
Source organism: Saccoglossus kowalevskii (assembly GCF_978046115.1). Lineage (NCBI taxonomy): Eukaryota > Metazoa > Hemichordata > Enteropneusta > Harrimaniidae > Saccoglossus > Saccoglossus kowalevskii. Next base: position 6,252,538 of record NW_028188618.1, on the reverse strand, counting down.
TGGCAAAGTGCTGAAAAGTGTGGCAAAGTACAGAAAAATTGTGGCAAAGTGCTGAAAAGTTGTGGCAAAGTACTGAAAATTGTGGCAAAGTACTGAAAAGTTGTGGCAAAGTCGTGGCAAAGTACTGAAAAGTGTGGCAAAGTACTGAAAAGTTGTGGCGAAGTTCTGAAAAGTAGTGGCAAAGTGCTGAAAAGTGTGGCAAAGTACAGAAAAATTGTGGCAAAGTGCTGAAAAGTTGTGGCAAAGTACTGAAAATTGTGGCAAAGTACTGAAAAGTTGTGGCAAAGTCGTGGCAAAGTGCAGAAAAGTAGAGGCAAAGTACTGAAAAGTAGTGGCAAAGTGTTGAAAAGTGTGGCAAAGTGAAGAAAAGTAGTGGCAACGTCCTGAAAAGTGTGGCCAAGTACTGACAAGTTGTGGCAAAGTGCTGAAAAGTAGTGGCAAAGTACTGAAAAGCAGTGACAAAGTGTTGAAAAGTGTGGCAAAGTGAAGAAAAGTAGTGGCAAAGTACTGAAAAGTTGTGGCAAAGTACTGAAAAGTGTTGCAAAGTACTGAAAAGTTGTGGCAAAGTGCTGAAAAGTAGTGGCAAAGTACTGAAAGGTTGTGGCAAAGTACTGAAAGGCAGTGGCGAAGTGCTGAAAAGTAGTGGCAAAGTACTGAAAAGTGTGGCAAAGTACTGAAAAGTTGTGGCAAAGTGCTGAAAAGTAGTGGCAAAGTACTGGAAAGTAGTGGCAAAGTGCTGAAAAGTGTGGCAAAGTACTGAAAAGTAGTGGCAAAATGCTGAAAAGTAGTGGCAAAGTACTGAAAAGCAGTGGCAAAGTACTGAAAAGTATTGCAAAGTACTGAAAAGTTGTGGCAAAGTACTGAAAAGTGTGACAAAGTACAGAAAAGTTGTGACAAAGTGCTGAAAAGTAGTGGCAAAGTACTGAAAAGTAGTGGCAAAGTGCTGAAAAGTGTAGCAAAGTACTGACAAGTTGTGGCAAAGTCGTGGCAAAGTACTGAAAAGCGTGGCAAAGTACAGAAAAGTTGTGGCAAAGTGCTGAAAATTAGTGGCAAAGTACTGAAAAGCAGTTGCAAAGTACTGAAAAGGGTGGCAAAGTACTGCAAAGTTGTGGCAAAGTCGTGGCAAAGTACTGAAAAGTGCGGCAAATTACAGAAAAGTTGTGGCAAAGTGCTGAAAAGTGTGGCATAGTACTGAAAAGTTGTGGCAAAGTGCTGAAAATTAGTGGCAAAGTACTGAAAAGCAGTTGCAAAGTCCTGAAAAGGTGTGGCAAAGTGCTGAAAAGTAGTGGCAAAGTACTGAAATGTGTGGCAAAGTACTGAAAAGTTGTGGCAATGTCATGGCAAAGTACTGAAATGTTGTGGCAATGTGCTGAAAAGTGTGGCAAAGTACTGACAAGTTTTGTCAAAATGCTGAAAAGTAGTGGCAAAGTACTGAAAAGTGTAGCAAAGTACTGAAAAGTTGTGGCAAAGTGCTGAAAAGCCTTGACAAAGTACTGAAAAGTGTGGCAAAGTACTGAAAAGTTGTGGCAAAGTGCTGAAAAGTGTGGCAAAGTACTGAAAAGTAGTGGCAAAGTGCTGAAAAGTGTGGCAAAGTACTGAAAAGTTGTGGCAAAATGCTGAAATATAGTGGCAAAGTACTGAAAAGTTGTGGCAAAGTACTTAAAGGCAGTGGCGAAGTGCTGAAAAGTAGTGGCAAAGTACTGAAAAAGTGTGGCAAAGTACTGAAAAGTTGTGGCAAAGTGCTGAAAACTTGTGGCAAAGTACTGAAAAGCAGTGGAAAAGTACTGAAAAGTGTGGCAAAGTACTGAAAAGTTGTGGCAAAGTCGTGGCAAAGTACTGAACAGTGTGGCAAAGTACTGAAAAGTTGTGGCAAAGTGCTGAAAAGTAGAGGCAAAGTACTGAAAAGTGTGGCAAAGTACTGAAAAGTTGAGGCAAAGTGCTGAAAAGTGTGGCAAAGTACTGAAAGGTTGTGGCAAAGTGCTGAAAAGTAGTGGCAAAGTACTGAAAAGTGTGGCAAAGTCCTGAAAAGTGTGGCCAAGTACTGAAAAGTTGTGGCAAAGTGCTGAAAAGTAGTGGCAAAGTACTGAAAAGCAGTGACAAAGTGTTGAAAAGTGTGGCAAAGTGATGAAAAGTGGTGGCAAAGTACTGAAATGTGTGGCAAAGTACTGAAAAGTTGTGGCAATGTCATGGCAAAGTACTGAAATGTTGTGGCAACGTGCTGAAAAGTGTGGCAAAGTACCGAATAGTTGTGGCAAAGTCGTGGAAAAGTACTGAAAAGTGTGGTAAAGTACTGAAAAGTGTGGCAAAGTACTGAAAAGTTGTGGCAAAGTCGTGGCAAAGTACTGAAAAGTGTGGCAAAGTACTGAAAAGTTGTGGCGAAGTTCTGAAAAGTAGTGGCAAAGTACTGAAAGGTAGTGGCAAAGTGATGAAAAGTGTGGCAAAGTACTGAAAAGTTGTGGCAAAGTGCTGAAAAGTAGTGGCATAGTACTGAAAAGTTGTGGCAAAGTGCTGAAAAGTGTGGCAAAGTACTGACAAGTTTTGTCAAAATGCTGAAAAGTAGTGGCAAAGTACTGAAAAGTGTAGCAAAGTACTGAAAAGTTGTGGCAAAGTGCTGAAAAGCCTTGACAAAGTACTGAAAAGTGTGGCAAAGTACTGAAAAGTTGTGGCAAAGTGCTGAAAAGTGTGGCAAAGTACTGAAAAGTAGTGGCAAAGTGCTGAAAAGTGTGGCAAAGTACTGAAAAGTTGTGGCAAAATGCTGAAATATAGTGGCAAAGTACTGAAAAGTTGTGGCAAAGTACTTAAAGGCAGTGGCGAAGTGCTGAAAAGTAGTGGCAAAGTACTGAAAAAGTGTGGCAAAGTACTGAAAAGTTGTGGCAAAGTGCTGAAAACTTGTGGCAAAGTACTGAAAAGCAGTGGAAAAGTACTGAAAAGTGTGGCAAAGTACTGAAAAGTTGTGGCAAAGTCGTGGCAAAGTACTGAACAGTGTGGCAAAGTACTGAAAAGTTGTGGCAAAGTGCTGAAAAGTAGAGGCAAAGTACTGAAAAGTGTGGCAAAGTACTGAAAAGTTGAGGCAAAGTGCTGAAAAGTGTGGCAAAGTACTGAAAGGTTGTGGCAAAGTGCTGAAAAGTAGTGGCAAAGTACTGAAAAGTGTGGCAAAGTCCTGAAAAGTGTGGCCAAGTACTGAAAAGTTGTGGCAAAGTGCTGAAAAGTAGTGGCAAAGTACTGAAAAGCAGTGACAAAGTGTTGAAAAGTGTGGCAAAGTGATGAAAAGTGGTGGCAAAGTACTGAAATGTGTGGCAAAGTACTGAAAAGTTGTGGCAATGTCATGGCAAAGTACTGAAATGTTGTGGCAACGTGCTGAAAAGTGTGGCAAAGTACCGAATAGTTGTGGCAAAGTCGTGGAAAAGTACTGAAAAGTGTGGTAAAGTACTGAAAAGTGTGGCAAAGTACTGAAAAGTTGTGGCAAAGTCGTGGCAAAGTACTGAAAAGTGTGGCAAAGTACTGAAAAGTTGTGGCGAAGTTCTGAAAAGTAGTGGCAAAGTACTGAAAGGTAGTGGCAAAGTGATGAAAAGTGTGGCAAAGTACTGAAAAGTTGTGGCAAAGTGCTGAAAAGTAGTGGCATAGTACTGAAAAGTTGTGGCAAAGTGCTGAAAATTAGTGGCAAAGTACTGAAAAGCAGTTGCAAAGTCCTGAAAAGGTGTGGCAAAGTGCTGAAAAGTAGTGGCTAAGTACTAAAATGTGTGGCAAAGTACTGAAAAGTTGTGGCAATGTCATGGCAAAGTACTGAAATGTTGTGGCAATGTGCTGAAAAGTGTGGCAAAGTACTGACAAGTTTTGTCAAAATGCTGAAAAGTAGTGGCAAAGTACTGAAAAGTGTAGCAAAGTACTGAAAAGTTGTGGCAAAGTGCTGAAAAGCCTTGACAAAGTACTGAAAAGTGTGGCAAAGTACTGAAAAGTTGTGGCAAAGTGCTGAAAAGTGTGGCAAAGTACTGAAAAGTAGTGGCAAAGTGCTGAAAAGTGTGGCAAAGTACTGAAAAGTTGTGGCAAAAATGCTGAAATATAGTGGCAAAGTACTGAAAAGTTGTGGCAAAGTACTTAAAGGCAGTGGCGAAGTGCTGAAAAGTAGTGGCAAAGTACTGAAAAAGTGTGGCAAAGTACTGAACAGTTGTGGCAAAGTGCTGAAAAGTAGAGGCAAAGTACTGAAAAGTGTGGCAAAGTACTGAAAAGTTGTGGCAAAGTCGTGGCAAAGTTCTGAACAGTGTGGCAAAGTACTGAAAAATTGTGGCAAAGTGCTGAAAAGTAGAGGCAAAGTACTGAAAAGTGTGGCAAAGTACTGAAAAGTTGTGGCAAAGTGCTGAAAAGTGTGGCAAAGTACTGAAAGGTTGTGGCAAAGTGCTGAAAAGTAGTGGCAAAGTACTGAAAAGTGTGGCAAAGTCCTGAAAAGTGTGGCCAAGTACTGAAAAGTTGTGGCAAAGTGCTGAAAAGTAGTGGCAAAGTACTGAAAAGCAGTGACAAAGTGTTGAAAAGTGTGGCAAAGTGATGAAAAGTGGTGGCAAAGTACTGAAATGTGTGGCAAAGTACTGAAAAGTTGTGGCAATGTCATGGCAAAGTACTGAAATGTTGTGGCAACGTCCTGAAAAGTGTGGCAAAGTACCGAATAGTTGTGGCAAAGTCGTGGAAAAGTACTGAAAAGTGTGGTAAAGTACTGAAAAGTGTGGCAAAGTACTGAAAAGTTGTGGCAAAGTCGTGGCAAAGTACTGAAAAGTGTGGCAAAGTACTGAAAAGTTGTGGCGAAGTTCTGAAAAATAGTGGCAAAGTACTGAAAGGTAGTGGCAAAGTGATGAAAAGTGTGGCAAAGTACTGAAAAGTTGTGGCAAAGTGCTGAAAAGTAGTGGCAAAGTACTGAAAAGCAGTGGCAAAGTAATGAAAAGTGTGGCAATGTACTAAAAAGTGTGGCAAAGTACTGAAAAGTTTCGTCAAAATGCTGAAAAGTAGTGGCAAAGTACTGAAAAGTGTGGCAAAGTACTGAAAAGTTGTGGCAAAGTGCTGAAAAGTGTGGCAAAGTAGTGAAAAATAGTGGCAAAGTGCTGAAAAGTGTGGCAAAGTACTGAAAAGTTGTGGCAAAATGCTGAAATATAGTGGCAAAGAACTGAAAAGTTGTGGCAAAGTACTGAAAGGCAGTGGCGAAGTGCTGAAAAGTAGTGGCAAAGTACTGAAAAAGTGTGGCAAAGTACTGACAAATTGTGGCAAAGTGCTGAAAAGTTGTGGCAAAGTACTGAAAAGCAGTGGAAAAGTACTGAAAAGTGTGGCAAAGTACTGAAAAGTTGTGACAAAGTCGTGGCAAAGTACTGAACAGTGTGGCAAAGTACTGAAAAGTTGCGGCAAAGTGCAGAAAGTAGAGGCAAAGTACTGAAAAGTGTGGCAAAGTACTGAAAAGTTGTGGCAAAGTGCTGAAAAGTGTGGCAAAGTGCTGAAAAGTAGTGGCAAAGTACTGAAAAGTGTGGCAAAGTCCTGAAAAGTGTGGCCAAGTACTGAAAAGTTGTGACAAAGTGCTGAAAAGTAGTGGCAACGTACTGAAAAGCAGTGACAAAGTGTTGAAAAGTGTGGCAAAGTGATGAAAAGTAGTGGCAAAGTAGTGAACAGTTGTGGCAAAGTGCTGAAAAGTAGTGGCAAAGTACTGAAAAGTGTGGCAAAGTACACAAAAGTTGTGGCAAAATCGTTGCAAAGTACGGAAAAGTGTGGCAAAGTACAGAAAAATTGTGGCAAAGTGCTGAAAAGTTGTGGCAAAGTACTGAAAATTGTGGCAAAGTACTGAAAAGTTGTGGCAAAGTCGTGGCAAAGTACTGAAAAGTGTGGCAAAGTACTGAAAAGTTGTGGCGAAGTTCTGAAAAGTAGTGGCAAAGTGCTGAAAAGTGTGGCTAAGTACAGAAAAAATGTGGCAAAGTGCTGAAAAGTTGTGGCAAAGTACTGAAAATTGTGGCAAAGTACTGAAAAGTTGTGGCAAAGTCGTGGCAAAGTGCAGAAAAGTAGTGGCAAAGTACTGCAAAGTTGTGGCAAAGTGCTGAAAAGTAGTGGCAAAGTACTGAAAATTGTGGCAAAGTACTGAAAAGTTGTGGCAAAGTGCTGAAAAGTAGTGGCAAAGTACTGAAAATTGTGGCAAAGTACTGAAAAGTTGTGGCAAAGAGTCATGGCAAAGTACTGAAATGTTGTGGCAAAGTCGTGGAAATGTTCATGAAAAGTGTGGCAAAGTACTGAAAAGTGTGGCAAAGTACTGAAAAGTTGTGGCAAAGTCGTGGCAAAGTACTGAAAAGTGTGGCAAAGTACTGAAAAGTTGTGGCAAAGTTCTGAAAAGTAGTGGCAAAGTACTGCAAGGTAGTGGCAAAGTGCTGATAAGTGTGGCAAAGTACTGAAAAGTTGTGGCAAAGTGCTGAAAAGTAGTGGCAAAGTACTGAAAAGCCGTGGCAAAGTACTGAAAAGTGTGGCAAAGTACTGAAAAGTTGTGGCAAAGTCGTGGCAAAGTACTGAACAGTGTGGCAAAGTTCTGAAAAGTTGTGGCAAAGTGCTGAAAAGTAGAGGCAAAGTACTGAAAAGTGTGGCAAAGTGCTGAAAAGTGTGGCAAAGTACTGAAAAGTTGTGGCAAAGTGCTGAAAAGTGTGGCAAAGTACTGAAAAGTTGTGGCAAAGTCGCGGCAAAGTACTGAAAAGTGTGGCAAAGTACTGAAAAGTTGTTGCGAAGTTCTGAAAAGTAGTGGCAAAGTACTGAAAGGTAGTGGCAAAGTGATGAAAAGTGTGGCAAAGTGCTGAAAAGTAGTGGCAAAGTACTGAAAAGCAGTGGCAAAGTAATGAAAAGTGTGGCAATGTACTAAAAAGTTGTGGCAAAGTCGTGGCAATGTACTGAAAAGTGTGGCAAAGTACTGAAAAGTTTTGTCAAAATGCTGAAAAGTAGTGGCAAAGTACTGAAAATTGTAGCAAAGTACTGAAAAGTTGTGGCAAAGTGCTGAAAAGCCTTGACAAAGTACTGAAAAGTGTGACAAAGTACTGAAAAGTGTGGCAAAGTACTGAAAAGTTGTGGCGAAGTTCTGAAAAGTAGTGGCAAAGTACTGAAAGGTAGTGGCAAAGTGATGAAAAAGTGTGGCAAAGTACTGAAAAGTTGTGGCAAAGTACTGAAAAGTTGTGGCAAACTGCTGAAAAGTAGTGGCAAAGTACTGAGAAGTGTGTCAAAATACAGAAAAATTGTGGCAATGTGATGAAAAGTAGTGGCAAATTACTGAAAAGCAGTGGCAAAGTGCTGAAAAGTTGTGGCAAAGTGCTGAAAAGTAGTGGCAAAGTACTGAGAAGTGTGTCAAAATACAGAAAAGTTGTGGCAATGTGCTGAAAAGTAGTGGCAAAGTACTGAAAAGCAGTGGCAAAGTGCTGAAAAGTTGTGGCAAAGTGCTGAAAAGTGTGGCAAAGTACTGAAAAGCAGTGGCAAATTGCTGAAAAGTGTGGCAAAGTACTGAAAATTTGTGGCAAAGTCGTGGCAAAGTACTGAAAAGTGTGGCAAAGTACTGAAAAGTGTGGCAAAGTGCTTGAAAAGTAGTGGCAAAGTACTGAAAAGTGTTGCAAAGTACTGAAAAGTTGTGGCAAAGTGCTGAAAAGTAGTGGTAAAGTACTGAAAAGTAGTGGCAAAGTGCTGAAAAGTGTGGCAAAGTACTGAAAAGTTTGGCAAAGTAGTGGCAAAGCAGTGAAATGTGTGGCAAAGTACTGCAAAGTTGTGGCAAAGTGCTGAAAAGTAGTGGCAAAGTACGGAAAAGCAGTGGCAAAGTGCTGAAAAGTGTGGCAAAGTACTGAAACGTTGTGGCAAAGTAGTGGCAAAGCACTGAAAAGACTGGCAAAGTACTGAAAAGTTGTGGCAAAGTGCTGAAAAGTAGTGGCAAAGTACTGAAAAGTAGTGGCAAAGTGCTGAAAAGTGTGGCAAAGTACTGAAAAGTTGTGGCAAAATAGTGGCAAAGCACTGAAAAGTGTGGCAAAGTACTGAAATGTTGTGGCAAAGTGATGAAAAGTTGTGGCAAAGTACTGAAAAGCAGTGGCAAAGTGATGAAAAGTGTGGCAAAGATCTGAAAAGCAGTGGCAATGTGCTGAAAAGTAATGGCAAAGTACTGAAAAGCAGTGGCAAAGTGCTGAAAAGTGTGGCAAAGTACTGAAAAGTAGTGGCAAAGTACTGAAAAGTGTTGCAAAGTATTGAAACGTTGTGGCAAAATAGTGGCAAAGCACTGAAAAGTGTGGCAAAGTACTGAAAAGTTGTGGCAAAGTTGTGGCAAAATACTGAAAAGTGTGGCAAAGTACTGAAAAGTTGTAGCAAAGTGCTGAAAAGTAGTGGCTAAGTACTGAAAAGTGTGGCAAAGTGCTGAAAAATAGTGGCAAAGTACTTAAAAGTGTGGCAAAGTACTGAAAAGTTGTGGCAAAGTGCTGAAAAGTAGTGGCAAAGTTCTGAAAAGCAGTGGCAAAGTGCTGAAAAGTGTGGCAAAGTACTGACAAGTTGTGGCAAAATAGTGGCAAAGCACTGAAAAGTGTGGCAAAGTACTGAAATGTTGTGGCAAAGTGATGAAAAGTTGTGGCAAAGTACTGAAAAGCAGTGGCAAAGTGATGAAAAGTGTGGCAAAGATCTGAAAAGCAGTGGCAATGTGCTGAAAAGTAATGGCAAAGTACTGAAAAGCAGTGGCAAAGTGCTGAAAAGTGTGGCAAAGTACTGAAAAGTAGTGGCAAAGTACTGAAAAGTGTTGCAAAGTATTGAAACGTTGTGGCAAAGTAGTGGCAAAGCACTGAAAAGTGTGGCAAAGTACTGAAAAGTTGTGGCAAAGTTGTGGCAAAATACTGAAAAGTGTGGCAAAGTACTGAAAAGTTGTAGCAAAGTGCTGAAAAGTAGTGGCTAAGTACTGAAAAGTGTGGCAAAGTGCTGAAAAATAGTGGCAAAGTACTTAAAAGTGTGGCAAAGTACTGAAAAGTTGTGGCAAAGTGCTGGAAAGTAGTGGCAAAGTTCTGAAAAGCAGTGGCAAAGTGCTGAAAAGTGTGGCAAAGTACTGAAACGTTGTGGCAAAGTAGTGGCAAAGCACTGAAAAGAGTGGCAAAGTACTGAAAAGTTGTGGCAAAGTGCTGAAAAGTAGTGGCAAAGTACTGAAAAGTAGTGGCAATGTGCTGAAGTGTGGCAAAGTACTGACAAGTTGTGGCAAAGTAGTGGCAAAGCACTGAAAAGTGTGGCAAAGTACTGAAAAGTAGTGGCAAAGTACTGTAAAGTAGTGGCAAAGTGCTAAAAAGTGTGGCAAAGTAATGAAAAGTTGTGGCAAAGTATTGAAAAGTTGTGGCAAAGTGCTGAAAAGTAGTGGCAAAGTACTGAGAAGTGTGTCAAAGTACAGAAAAGTTGTGGCAATGTGCTGAAAAGTAGTGGCAAAGTACTTAAAAGCAGTCGCAAAGTGCTGAAAAGTGTGGCAAAGTACTGAAACGTTGTGGTAAAGAGGTGGCAAAGCACTGAAATGTGTGGCAAAGTACTGAAAAGCTGTGGCAAAGTGCTGAAAAGTAATGGCAAAGTACTGAAAAGTAGTGGCAAAGTGCTGAAAAGTGTGGCAAAGTACTGACAAGTTGTGGCAAGTAGTGGCAAAGTACTGAAAGGTGTGGCTAAGTACTGAAAAGTTGTGGCAAACTGCTGAAAAGTAGTGGCAAAGTACTGAAAAGTAGTGGCAAAGTACTGAGAAGTGTGTCAAAATACAGAAAAATTGTGGCAATGT
>NW_028188618.1:6216080-6242678 GCF_978046115.1 Saccoglossus kowalevskii | reverse complement strand
TTTACAGTAGTTTGCCACTACTTTTCAGCACTTTGCCGCAACTTTTCAGTACTTTGCCACACTTTTCATTACTTTACCACTACTTTTCAGCACTTTGCCACAACTTTTCAGTACTTTGCCACACTTTTCAGCACTTTGCCACTACTTTTCAGTAGTTTGCCACTACTTTTCAGCACTTTGCCACAACTTTTCAGTACATTGCCACAATTTTCAGCACTTTGCCACTACTTTTCAGTACTTTCGCACTACTTTTCAACACTTTGCCACAACTTTTCAGTACTTTGCCACACTTCTCAGTACTTTGCCACTACTTTTCAGCACTTTGCCACAACTTTTCATTACTTTGCCACACTTCTCAGTACTTTAACACTACTTTTCAGCACTTTGCCACAACTTTTCATTACTTTGCCACACTTGTCAGCACTTTGCCACTACTTTTCCATACTTTGCCACTACTTTTCAGCACTTTGCCACAACTTTTCAGTAGTTTGCCACACTTTTCAGTACTTTGCCAGTACTTTTCTGCTCTTTGCCACAACTTTTTAGTACTTTGCCACACTTTTCGTACTTTGCCACTACTTTTCAGCACTTGCCACAACTTTTCAGTACTTTGCCATACTTTTCAGTACTTTGCCACACTTTTCAGCACTTTGCCACTGCTTTTCCATACTTTGCCACTACTTTTCAGCACTTTGCCACAACTTTGCAGTACTTTGCCACACATTTCACTGCTTTGCCACTACTTTGCCACAACTTTTCAGTACTTTGCCACTACTTTTCAGCACTTTGCCACTACTTTTCAGTACTTTGCCACACTTCTCAGTACTTTAACACTACTTTTCAGCACTTTGCCACTACTTTTCAGTACTTTGCCACTACTTTTCAGCACTTTGCCACAACTTTTCATTACATTGCCACACTTTTCAGCACTTTGCCACTACTTTTCACTACTTTGCCAGTACTTTTCAGCACTTTGCCACAACTTTTCAGTACTTTGCCACACTTTTCAGTACTTTGCCACTACTTTTCAGCACTTTGCCACACTTTTCAGTACTTTGCCACTACTTTTCAGCACTTTGCCACAACTTTTCAGTACTTTGCCACACTTTTCAGCACTTTGCCACTACTTTTCAGCACTTTGCCACAAATTTTCAGTACTTTGCCACACATTTCAGTACTTTGCCACTTCTTTTCAGCACTTTGCCACACATTTCAGTGCTTTGCCACTACTTTGCCACAACTTTTCAGTACTTTGTCACACTTTTCAGTACTTTGCCACACTTTTCAGTACTTTGCCACTGCTTTACAGTAGTTTGCCACTACTTTTCAGCACTTTGCCGCAACTTTTCAGTACTTTGCCACACTTTTCAGTGCTTTGCTACTACTTTGCCACAACTTTTCAGTACTTTGCCACACTTTTCAGCACTTTGCCACAATTTTTCAGTACTTTCCCACACTTTTCAGCACTTTGCCACTACTTTTCCGTAGTTTGCCACTTCTTTTTAGCACTTTGCCACAACTTTTCAGTACATTGCCACAATTTTCAGTACTTTGCCACACTTCTCAGTACTTTGCCACTACTTTTCTGCACTTTGCCACAACTTTTCATTACTTTGCCACACTTCTCAGTACTTTAACACTACTTTTCAGCACTTTGGCACAACTTTTTATTACTTTGCCACACTTTTCAGCACTTTGCCACTACTTTTCCATACTTTGCCACTACTTTTCAGCACTTTGCCACAACTTTTCAGTAGTTTGCCACACTTTTCAGTACTTTGCCAGTACTTTTCAGCTCTTTGCTACAACTTTTTAGTACTTTGCCACACTTTTCGTACTTTGCCCCTACTTTTCAGCTCTTGCCACAACTTTTCAATACTTTGCCACACTTTTCAGTACTTTGCCACACTTTTCAGCACTTTGCCACTGCTTTTCCGTACTTTGCCACTACTTTTCAACACTTTGCCACAACTTTGCAGTACTTTGCCACACTTTTCACTGCTTTGCCACTACTTTGCCACAACTTTTCAGTACGTTGCCACTACTTTTCAGCACTTTGCCACTACTTTTCAGTACTTTGCCACACTTTTCAGTACTTTGCCACTACTTTTCAGCACTTTGCCACAACTTTTCAGTACTTTGCCACACATTTCAGTACTTTGCCACTTCTTTTCAGCACTTTGCCACACATTTCAGTGCTTTGCCACTACTTTGCCATAACTTTACAGTATTTTGTCACACTTTTTCAGTGCTTTGCCACTACTTTGCCACAACTTTTCAGTACTTTGCCACACTTTTCAGCACTTTGCCACTACTTTTCACTACTTTGCCAGTACTTTTCAGCACTTTGCCACAACTTTTCATTACATTGCCACACTTTTCAGCACTTTGCCACTACTTTTCACTACTTTGCCAGTACTTTTCAGCACTTTGCCACAACTTTTCAGTACTTTGTCACACTTTTCAGTGCTTTGCCACTACTTTGCCACAACTTTTCAGTACTTTGCCACACTTTTCAGTACTTTGCTACTGCTTTACAGTAGTTTGCCACTACTTTTCAGCACTTTGCCGCAACTTTTCAGCACTTTGCCACACTTTTCAGTGCTTTGCTACTACTTTGCCACAACTTTTCATACTTTGCCACACTTTTCAGCACTTTGCCACAACTTTGCAGTACTTTGCCACACATTTTACTGCTTTGCCACTACTTTGCCACAACTTTTCAGTACTTTGCCACTACTTTTCAGCACTTTGCCACTACTTTTCAGTACTTTGCCACACTTCTCAGTACTTTGCCACTACTTTTCAACACTTTGCCACAACTTTTCATTACTTTGCCACACTTCTCAGTACTTTAACACTACTTTTCAGCACTTTGCCACTACTTTTCAGTACTTTGCCACTACTTTTCAGCACTTTGCCACAACTTTTCATTACATTGCCACACTTTTCAGCACTTTGCCACTACTTTTCACTACTTTGCCAGTACTTTTCAGCACTTTGCCACAACTTTTCAGTACTTTGCCACACTTTTCAGTACTTTGCCACTACTTTTCAGCACTTTGCCACACATTTCAGTGCTTTGCCACTACTTTGCCACAACTTTTCAGTACTTTGTCACACTTTTCAGTGCTTTGCTACTACTTTGCCACAACTTTTCAGTACTTTGCCACACTTTTCAGTACTTTGCCACTGCTTTACAGTAGTTTGCCACTACTTTTCAGCACTTTGCCGCAACTTTTCAGTACTTTGCCACACTTTTCAGTGCTTTGCTACTACTTTGCCACAACTTTTCAGTACTTTGCCACACTTTTCAGCACTTTGCCACAATTTTTCAGTACTTTCCCACACTTTTCAGCACTTTGCCACTACTTTTCCGTAGTTTGCCACTTTTTTTTAGCACTTTGCCACAACTTTTCAGTACATTGCCACAATTTTCAGTACTTTGCCACACTTCTCAGTACTTTGCCACTACTTTTCTGCACTTTGCCACAACTTTTCATTACTTTGCCACACTTCTCAGTACTTTAACACTACTTTTCAGCACTTTGGCACAACTTTTCATTACTTTGCCACACTTTTTAGCACTTTGCCACTACTTTTCCATACTTTGCCACTACTTTTCAGCACTTTGCCACAACTTTTCAGTAGTTTGCCACACTTTTCAGTACTTTGCCAGTACTTTTCAGCTCTTTGCCACAACTTTTTAGTACTTTGCCACACTTTTCGTACTTTGCCCCTACTTTTCAGCTCTTGCCACAACTTTTCAATACTTTGCCACACTTTTCAGTACTTTGCCACACTTTTCAGCACTTTGACACAGCTTTTCCGTACTTTGCCACTACTTTTCAACACTTTGCCACAACTTTGCAGTACTTTGCCACACTTTTCACTGCTTTGCCACTACTTTGCCACAACTTTTCAGTACTTTGCCACTACTTTTCAGCACTTTGCCACTACTTTTCAGTACTTTGCCACACTTTTCAGTACTTTGCCACTACTTTTCAGCACTTTGCCACAACTTTTCAGTACTTTGCCACACATTTCAGTACTTTGCCACTTCTTTTCAGCACTTTGCCACACATTTCAGTGCTTTGCCATTACTTTGCCATAACTTTTCAGTATTTTGTCACACTTTTCAGTGCTTTGCCACTACTTTGCCACAACTTTTCAGTACTTTGCCACACTTTTCAGCACTTTGCCACTACTTTTCAATACTTTGCCAGTACTTTTCAGCACTTTGCCACAACTTTTCATTACATTGCCAGTACTTTTCAGCACTTTGCCACTACTTTTCACTACTTTGCCAGTACTTTTCAGCACTTTGCCACAACTTTTCAGTACTTTGTCACACTTTTCAGTGCTTTGCCACTACTTTGCCACAACTTTTCAGTACTTTGCCACACTTTTCAGTACTTTGCTACTGCTTTACAGTAGTTTGCCACTACTTTTCAGCACTTTGCCACAACTTTGCAGTACTTTGCCACACATTTCACTGCTTTGCCACTACTTTGCCACAACTTTTCAGTACTTTGCCACTACTTTTCAGCACTTTGCCACTACTTTTCAGTACTTTGCCGCAATTTTCAGTACTTTGCCACTACTTTTCAGCACTTTGCCACAACTTTTCATTACTTTGCCACACTTCTCAGTACTTTAACACTACTTTTCAGCACTTTGCCACTACTTTTCAGTACTTTGCCACTACTTTTCAGCACTTTGCCACAACTTTTCATTACATTGCCACACTTTTCAGCACTTTGCCACTACTTTTCACTACTTTGCCAGTACTTTTCAGCACTTTGCCACAACTTTTCAGTACTTTGCCACACTTTTCAGTACTTTGCCACTACTTTTCAGCACTTTGCCACACTTTTCAGTACTTTGCCACTACTTTTCAGCACTTTGCCACAACTTTTCAGTACTTTGCCACACTTTTCAGTACTTTGCCACTACTTTTCAGCACTTTGCCACAACTTTTCAGTACTTTGCCACACATTTCAGTACTTTGCCACTTCTTTTCAGCACTTTGCCACACATTTCAGTGCTTTGCCACTACTTTGCCACAACTTTTCAGTACTTTGTCACACTTTTCAGTGCTTTGCCACTACTTTGCCACAACTTTTCAGTACTTTGCCACACTTTTCAGTACTTTGCCACTGCTTTACAGTAGTTTGCCACTACTTTTCAGCACTTTGCCGCAACTTTTCAGTACTTTGCCACACTTTTCAGTGCTTTGCTACTACTTTGCCACAACTTTTCAGTACTTTGCCACACTTTTCAGCACTTTGCCAGAATTTTTCAGTACTTTCCCACACTTTACAGCACTTTGCCACTACTTTTCCGTAGTTTGCCATTTCTTTTTAGCATTTTGCCACAACTTTTCAGTACATTGCCACAATTTTCAGTACTTTGCCACACTTCTCAGTACTTTGCCACTACTTTTCTGCACTTTGCCACAACTTTTCATTACTTTGCCACACTTCTCAGTACTTTAACACTACTTTTCAGCACTTTGGCACAACTTTTCATTACTTTGCCACACTTTTCAGCACTTTGCCACTACTTTTCCATACTTTGCCACTACTTTTCAGCACTTTGCCACAACTTTTCAGTAGTTTGCCACACTTTTCAGTACTTTGCAAGTACTTTTCAGCTCTTTGCCACAACTTTTCAATACTTTGCCACACTTTTCAGTACTTTGCCACACTTTTCAGCACTTTGCCACTGCTTTTCCGTACTTTGCCACTACTTTTCAACACTTTGCCACAACTTTGTAGTACTTTGCCACACATTTCACTGCTTTGCCACTACTTTGCCACATTTTTTCAGTACTTTGCCACTACTTTTCAGCACTTTGCCACTACTTTTCAGTACTTTGCCACACTTTTCAGTACTTTGCCACTACTTTTCAGCACTTTGCCACACATTTCAGTGCTTTGCCACTACTTTGCCACAACTTTTCAGTACTTTGTCACACTTTTCAGTGCTTTGCCACTACTTTGCCACAAGTTTTCAGTACTTTGCCACACTTTTCAGCACTTTGACACTACTTTTCACTACTTTGCCAGTACTTTTCAGCACTTTGCCACAACTTTTCATTACATTGCCACACTTTTCAGCACTTTGCCACTACTTTTCACTACTTTGCCAGTACTTTTCAGCACTTTGCAACAACTTTTCAGTACTTTGCCACACATTTCAGTACTTTGCCACTAATTTTCAGCACTTTGCCACACTTTTCAGTACTTTGCCACTACTTTTCAGCACTTTGCCACAACTTTTCAGTACTTTGCCACACTTTTCAGTACTTTGCCACTACTTTTCAGCACTTTGCCACAACTTTTCAGTACTTTGCCACACATTTCAGTACTTTGCCACTTCTTTTCAGCACTTTGCCACACATTTCAGTGCTTTGCCACTACTTTGCCACAACTTTTCAGTACTTTGTCACACTTTTCAGTGCTTTGCCACTACTTTGCCACAACTTTTCAGTACTTTGCCACACTTTTCAGTACTTTGCTACTGCTTTACAGTAGTTTGCCACTACTTTTCAGCACTTTGCCGCAACTTTTCAGTACTTTGCCACACTTTTCAGTGCTTTGCTACTACTTTGCCACAACTTTTCAGTACTTTGCCACACTTTTCAGCACTTTGCCACAACTTTTCAGTACTTTGCCACACTTTTCAGCACTTTGCCACTACTTTTCAGTAGTTTGCCACTACTTTTCAGCACTTTGCCACAACTTTTCAGTACATTGCCACAATTTTCAGTACTTTGCCACACTTCTCAGTACTTTGCCACTACTTTTCAGCACTTTGCCACAACTTTTCATTACTTTGCCACACTTCTCAGTACTTTAACACTACTTTTCAGCACTTTGGCACAACTTTTCATTACTTTGCCACACTTTTCAGCACTTTGCCACTACTTTTCCATACTTTGCCACTACTTTTCAGCACTTTGCCACAACTTTTCAGTAGTTTGCCACACTTTTCAGTACTTTGCCAGTACTTTTCAGCTCTTTGCCACAACTTTGTAGTACTTTGCCACTACTTTTCAGCACTTGCCACAACTTTTCAGTACTTTGCCACACTTTTCAGTACTTTGCCACACTTTTCAGCACTTTGCCACTGCTTTTCCGTACTTTGCCACTACTTTTCAGCACTTTGCCACAACTTTGCAGTACTTTGCCACACATTTCACTGCTTTGCCACTACTTTGCCACAACTTTTCAGTACTTTGCCACTACTTTTCAGCACTTTGCCACTACTTTTCAGTACTTTGCCACACTTTTCAGTACTTTGCCACTACTTTTCAGCACTTTGCCACAACTTTTCAGTACTTTGCCACACATTTCAGTACTTTGCCACACATTTCAGTACTTTGCCACTTCTTTTCAGCACTTTGCCACACATTTGCCACAACTTTTCAGTACTTTGTCACACTTTTCAGTGCTTTGCCACTACTTTGCCACAACTTTTCAGTACTTTGCCACACTTTTCAGTACTTTGCCACTGCTTTTCAGTAGTTTGCCACTACTTTTCAGCACTTTGCCGCAACTTTTCAGTACTTTGCCACACTTTTCAGTGCTTTGGTACTACTTTGCCACAACTTTTCAGTACTTTGCCACACTTTTCAGCACTTTGCCACTACTTTTCAGTTGTTTGCCACTACTTTTCAGCACTTTGCCACAACTTTTGAGTACATTGCCACACTTTTCAGTGCTTTGCCACTACTTGCCACACTTTTCAGCACTTTGCCACTACTTTTCAGTAGTTTGCCACTACTTTTCAGCACTTTGCCACAACTTTTCAGTACATTGCCACACTTTTCAGCACTTTGCCACACTTTTCAGTACTTTGCCACTACTTTTCAGCACTTTGCCACAACTTTTCAGTACTTTGCCACACTTTTCAGTACTTTGCCACTACTTTTCAGCACTTTGCCACAACTTTTCAGTACTTTGCCACACATTTCAGTACTTTGCCACTTCTTTTCAGCACTTTGCCACACATTTCAGTGCTTTGCCACTACTTTGCCACAACTTTTCAGTACTTTGTCACACTTTTCAGTGCTTTGCCACTACTTTGCCACAACTTTTCAGTACTTTGCCACACTTTTCAGTACTTTGCTACTGCTTTACAGTACTTTGCCACTACTTTTCAGCACTTTGCCGCAACTGTTCAGTACTTTGCCACACTTTTCAGTGCTTTGCTACTACTTTGCCACAACTTTTCAGTACTTTGCCACACTTTTCAGCACTTTGCCAAAACTTTTCAGTACTTTGCCACACTTTTCAGCACTTTGCCACTACTTTTCAGTAGTTTGCCACTACTTTTCAGCACTTTGCCACAACTTTTCAGTACATTGCCACAATTTTCAGTACTTTGCCACACTTCTCAGTACTTTGCCACTACTTTTCAGCACTTTGCCACAACTTTTCATTACTTTGCCACACTTCTCAGTACTTTAACACTACTTTTCAGCACTTTGGCACAACTTTTCATTACTTTGCCACACTTTTCAACACTTTGCCACTACTTTTCCATACTTTGCCACTACTTTTCAGCACTTTGCCACAACTTTTCAGTAGTTTGCCACACTTTTCAGTACTTTGCCAGTACTTTTCAGCTCTTTGCCACAACTTTTTAGTACTTTGCCACACTTTTCGTACTTTGCCACTACTTTTCAGCACTTGCCACAACTTTTCAGTACGTTGCCACACTTTTCAGTACTTTGCCACACTTTTCAGCACTTTGCCACTGCTTTTCCGTACTTTGCCACTACTTTTCAGCACTTTGCCACAACTTTGCAGTACTTTGCCACACATTTCACTGCTTTGCCACTACTTTGCCACAACTTTTCAGTACTTTGCCACTACTTTTCAGCACTTTGCCACAACTTTTCAGTACTTTGCCACACATTTCAGTACTTTGCCACACATTTCAGTACTTTGCCACTTCTTTTCAGCACTTTGCCACACATTTGCCACAACTTTTCAGTACTTTGTCACACTTTTCAGTGCTTTGCCACTACTTTGCCACAACTTTTCAGTACTTTGCCACACTTTTCAGTACTTTGCCACTGCTTTTCAGTAGTTTGCCACTACTTTTCAGCACTTTGCCGCAACTTTTCAGTACTTTGCCACACTTTTCAGTGCTTTGGTACTACTTTGCCACAACTTTTCAGTACTTTGCCACACTTTTCAGCACTTTGCCACTACTTTTCAGTTGTTTGCCACTACTTTTCAGCACTTTGCCACAACTTTTGAGTACATTGTCACACTTTTCAGTGCTTTGTCACTACTTGCCACACTTTTCAGCACTTTGCCACTACTTTTCAGTAGTTTGCCACTACTTTTCAGCACTTTGCCACAACTTTTCAGTACATTGCCACACTTTTCAGCACTTTGCCACTACTTTTCAGTACTTTCCCACTACTTTTCAGCACTTTGCCACTACTTTTCAGCACTTTGCCACAACTTTTCAGTACTTTGCCACACATTTCAGTACTTTGCCACACATTTCAGTACTTTGCCACTTCTTTTCAGCACTTTGCCACACATTTGCCACAACTTTTCAGTACTTTGTCACACTTTTCAGTGCTTTGCCACTACTTTGCCACAACTTTTCAGTACTTTGCCACACTTTTCAGTACTTTGCCACTGCTTTTCAGTAGTTTGCCACTACTTTTCAGCACTTTGCCGCAACTTTTCAGTACTTTGCCACACTTTTCAGTGCTTTGGTACTACTTTGCCACAACTTTTCAGTACTTTGCCACACTTTTCAGCACTTTGCCACTACTTTTCAGTTGTTTGCCACTACTTTTCAGCACTTTGCCACAACTTTTGAGTACATTGTCACACTTTTCAGTGCTTTGTCACTACTTGCCACACTTTTCAGCACTTTGCCACTACTTTTCAGTAGTTTGCCACTACTTTTCAGCACTTTGCCACAACTTTTCAGTACATTGCCACACTTTTCAGCACTTTGCCACTACTTTTCAGTACTTTCCCACTACTTTTCAGCACTTTGCCACAACTTTTCAGTACTTTGCCACACATTTCAGTGCTTTGCCACTACTTGCCACAACGTTTCAGTACTTTGCCACACTTTTCAGCACTTTGCCACTGCTTTTCAGTGCTTTGCCACACTTTTCAGCACTTTGCCACTACTTTTCAGTAGTTTGCCACTACTTTTCAGCACTTTGCCACAGCTTTTCAGTACATTGCCACAATTTTCAGTACTTTGCCACACTTCTCAGTACTTTGCAACTACTTTTCAGCACTTTGCCACAACTTTTCATTACTTTGCCACACTTCTCAGTACTTTAACACTACTTTTCAGCACTTTGGCACAACTTTTCATTACTTTGCCACACTTTTCAGCACTTTGCCACTACTTTTCCATACATTGCCACAACTTTTCAGTAGTTTGCCACACTTTTCAGTACTTTGCCAGTACTTTTCAGCTCTTTGCCACAACTTTTTAGTACTTTGCCACACTTTTCGTACTTTGCCACTACTTTTCAGCACTTGCCACAACTTTTCAGTACTTTGCTACACTTTTCAGTACTTTGCCACACTTTTCAGCACTTTGCCACTGCTTTTCCGTACTTTGCCACTACTTTTCGGCACTTTGCAACAACTTTGCAGTACTTTGCCACACATTTCAGTGCTTTGCCACTACTTTGCCACAACTTTTCAGTACTTTGCAACACTTTTCAGTGCTTTGCCACTACTTTGCAACACTTTTCAGCACTTTGCCACTACTTTACAATAGTTTGCCACTACTTTTCAGCACTTTGCCACAACTTTTCAGTACATTGCCACACTTTTCAGCACTTTGCCACTACTTTTCAGTACTTTCCCACTACTTTTCAGCACTTTGCCACAACTTTTCAGTACTTTGCCACACATTTCAGTGCTTTGCCACTACTTGCCACAACGTTTCAGTACTTTGCCACACTTTTCAGCACTTTGCCACTGCTTTTCAGTACTTTGCCACTACTTTTCAGCACTTTGCCACAACTTTTCAGTAGTTTGCCACACTTTTCAGTACTTTGCCAGTACTTTTCAGCTCTTTGCCACAACTTTTTAGTACTTTGCCACACTTGTCAGTACTTTGCCACTACTTTTCAGCACTTTGCCACACATTTCAGTGCTTTGCCACTACTTTGCCACAACTTTTCAGTACTTTGCCACACTTTTCAGTGCTTTGCCACTACTTTGCCACACTTTTCAGCACTTTGCCACTACTTTACAGTAGTTTGCCACTACTTTTCAGCACTTTGCCACAACTTTTCAGTACATTGCCACACTTTTCAGCATTTTGCCACTACTTTTCAGTACTTCCCACTACTTTTCAGCACTTTGCCACAACTTTTCAGTACTTTGCCACACATTTCAGTGCTTTGCCACTACTTGCCACAACGTTTCAGTACTTTGCCACACTTTTAAGCACTTTGCCACTGCTTTTCAGTACTTTGCCAAAACTTTTCAGCACTTTGCCACCCTTCTCAGTACTTTAACACTACTTTTCAGCACTTTGCCACTACTTTTCAGTACTTTGCCACTACTTTTCAGCACTTTGCCACAACTTTTCATTACATTGCCACACTTTTCAGCACTTTGCCACTACTTTTCACTACTTTGCCAGTACTTTTCAGCACTTTGCCACAACTTTTCAGTACTTTGCCACACTTTTCAGTACTTTGCCACTACTTTTCAGCACTTTGCCACACTTTTCAGTACTTTGCCACTACTTTTCAGCACTTTGCCACAACTTTTCAGTACTTTGCCACACTTTTCAGTACTTTGCCACTACTTTTCAGCACTTTGCCACAACTTTTCAGTACTTTGCCACACATTTCAGTACTTTGCCACTTCTTTTCAGCACTTTGCCACACATTTCAGTGCTTTGCCACTACTTTGCCACAACTTTTCAGTACTTTGTCACACTTTTCAGTGCTTTGCCACTACTTTGCCACAACTTTTCAGTACTTTGCCACACTTTTCAGTACTTTGCCACTGCTTTACAGTAGTTTGCCACTACTTTTCAGCACTTTGCCACACTTTTCAGTGCTTTGCTACTACTTTGCCACAACTTTACAGTACTTTGCCACACTTTTCAGCACTTTGCCACAATTTTTCAGTACTTTCCCACACTTTTCAGCACTTTGCCACTACTTTTCCGTAGTTTGCCACTTCTTTTTAGCACTTTGCCACAACTTTTCCGTACTTCGCCACACTTTTCAGCACTTTGCCACTACTTTTCAGTACTTTGCCACTACTTTTCACTACTTGGCCACACTTTTCAGGACTTTGCCACACTTTTCAGTACTTTGCCACACTTTTCAGCACTTTGGCACTACTTTTCAGTACTTTGCCACTACTTTTCAGTACTTGGCCACACTTTTCAGCACTTTGCCACATCTTTTCTGTACCTTGCCACTACTTTTCAGTACTTTGCCACTACTTTTCAGCACTTTGCCACAACTTTTCATTACATTGCCACACTTTTCAACACTTTGCCACTACTTTTCACTACTTTGCCAGTACTTTTCAGCACATTGCCACAACTTTTCAGTACTTTGCCACACTTTTCAGTACTTTGCCACTACTTTTCAGCACTTTGCCACACTTTTCAGTACTTTGCCACTACTTTTCCGTACTTTGCCACACTTTTCAGCACTTTGCCACTACTTTTCAGTACTTTGCCACTACTTTTCACTACTTGGCCACACTTTTCCGTACTTTGCCACACTTTTCAGCACTTTGCCACTACTTTTCAGTACTTTGCCACTACTTTTCACTACTTGGCCACACTTTTCAGGACTTTGCCACACTTTTCAGTACTTTGCCACACTTTTCAGCACTTTGGCACTACTTTTCAGTACTTTGCCACTACTTTTCAGTACTTGGCCACACTTTTCAGCACTTTGCCACATCTTTTCTGTACCTTGCCACACTTTTCAGTACTTTGCCACGACTTTGCCACAACTTTTCAGTACTTTGCCACACTTTTCAGAACATTGCCACGACTTTGCCACAACTTTTCAGTACTTGGCCACACTTTTCAGGACTTTGCCACTGCTTTCCGTACATTGTCACTACTTTTCAGCACTTTGCCACAACTTTTCAGTACTTTGCCACACTTTTCAGCACTTTGCCACTACTTTTCAGTACTTTGCCACTACTTTTCAGTACTTGGCCACACTTTTCAGGACTTTGCCACACTTTTCAGTACTTTGCCACACTTTTCAGCACTTTGGCACTACTTTTCAGCACTTTGCCACTACTTTTCAGTACTTGGTCACACTTTCCAGCACTTTGCCACATCTTTTCTGTACTTTGCCACACTTTTCAGTACTTTGCCACGACTTTGCCACAACTTTTCAGTACTTTGCCACACTTTTCAGTACTTTGCCACAACTTTTCAGTACTTTGCCACACTTTTCAGTACTTTGCCACACTTTTCAATACTTTTCCACGACTTTGCCACAACTTTTCAGTACTTTGCTACACTTTTCAGCACTTTGCCACAACATTTCAGTACTTTGCCATGATTTTGTCACAACTTTTCTGTACTTTGCCACACTTTTCGGGACTTTGCCACTGCTGTCAGTACATTGCCACTACTTTTCAGCACTTTGCCACAACTTTTCCGTACTTTGCCACACTTTTCAGCACTTTGCCACTATTTTTCAGTACTTTGCCACTACTTTTCAGTACTTGGCCACACTTTTCAGGACTTTGCCACACTTTTCAGTACTTTGCACACTTTTCAGCACTTTGGCACTACTTTTCAGTACTTGGCCACACTTTTCAGCACTTTGCCACATCTTTTCTGTACTTTGCCACGACTTTGCCACAACTTTTCAGTACTTTGACACACTTTCCAGTACTTTGCCACTACTTTACAGAACTGTGTCACAACTTTTCAGTACTTTGCCACACTTTTCAGTACTTTGCCACTACTTTTCAGCAATTTGCCACACTTTTCATTAATTTGCCACTGCTTTTCAGTACTTTGCCACTAATTTTCAGCACTTTGCCACAACTTTTCAGTACTTTGCCACACTTTTCAGCACTTTGCCACTACTTTTCAGTTCTTTGCCACTACTTTTCAGCACTTTGCTACGACTTTGCCACAACTTTTTAGTACTTTGCCACACTTTTCAGTAATTTGCAACAACTTTTCAGTACTTGGCCCCACTTTTCAGGACTTTGCCACACATTTCAGTACTTTGCCACACTTTTCAGCACTTTGTCACTACTTTTCAGCACTTTGCCACAACTTTTCTGTAATTTGCCTCACTTGTCAGTAGTTTGCCACTATTTTGCCACTACTTTTCAGCACTTTGCCCCACTTTTCATCACTTTGCCACTACTTTTCAGTACTTTGCCACAACTTTTCAGTACTTTGCCACACTTTTCAGTACTTTTCCACACCTTTCAGCACTTTGCCACTACTTTTCAGTACTTTGCCACACTTTTCAGTACTTTGCCACACTTTTCAGCACTTTGTCACTACTTTTCAGCACTTTGCCACAACTTTTCAGTACTTTGCCTCACTTGTCAGTACTTTGCCACTATTTTGCCACTACTTTTCAGCACTTTGCCCCACTTTTCATCACTTTGCCACTACTTTTCAGTACTTTGCCACAACTTTTCAGTACTTTGCCACACTTTTCAGTACTTTTCCACACCTTTCAGCACTTTGCCACTACTTTTCAGTACTTTGCCACACTTTTCAGTACTTTGCCACACTTTTTCAGCACTTTGCCACTACTTTTCACTACTTTGCCACTACTTTTCAGCACTTTGCCACAACTTTTCAGTACTTTGCCACACTTTTCAGTACTTTGCCACAACTTTTCAGTACTTTGCCACACTTTTCAGTACTTTGCCACACTTTTCAATACTTTTCCAGGACTTTGCCACAACTTTTCAGTACTTTGCTACACTGTTCAGCACTTTGCCACAACATTTCAGTACTTTGCCATGATTTTGCCACAACTTTTCAGTACTTTGCCACACTTTTCATTACTTTACCACTACTTTTCAGCACTTTGTCACAACTTTTCTGTACTTTGCCACACTTTTCGGGTCTTTGCCACTGCTTTCAGTACATTGCCACTAATTTTCAGCACTTTGCCACAACTTTTCCGTACTTTGCCACTACTTTTCAGCACTTGCCACAACTTTTCAGTACCTTGCCACTCTTTTCAGTACTTTGCCACGACTTTGTCACAATTTTTTAGTACTTTGCCACCCTTTACAGCACTTTGCCACTACCTTTCAGTACTTTGCCACTACTTTTCAGAACTTTGCCACAACTTTTCAGTACTTTGCCACACTTTTCAGTACTTTGCCACACTTTAGGTACTTTGCCACGACTTTGCCACAACTTTTCAGTACTTTGCCACACTTTTCAGTACTTTGCCACACTTTTCAATACTTTTCCACGACTTTGCCACAACTTTTCAGTACTTTGCTACACTTTTCAGCACTTTGCCACAACGTTTCAGTACTTTGCCATGATTTTGCCACAACTTTTCAGTACTTTGCCACACTTTTCATTACTTTACCACTACTTTTCAGCACTTTGTCACAACTTTTCTGTACTTTGCCACACTTTTCGGGACTTTGCCACTGCTTTCAGTACATTGCCACTACTTTTCAGCACTTTGCCACAACTTTTCCGTACTTTTCCACACTTTTCAGCAGTTTGCCACTACTTTTCAGTACTTTGCCATTACTTTTCAGTACTTGGCTACACTTTTCAGGACTTTGCCACACTTTTCAGTACTTTGCCACACTTTTCAGCACTTTGGCACTACTTTTCAGTACTTTGCCACTACTTTTCAGTACTTTGCCACACTTTTCAGTACTTTGCCACGACTTTGCCACAACTTTTCAGTACTTTGCCACACTTTTCAGTACTTTGCCACTACTTGTCAGTACTTTGCCACACTTTTCAGTACTTTGCCACACTTTTCAATACTTTTCCAGGACTTTGCCACAACTTTTCAGTACTTTGCTACACTGTTCAGCACTTTGCCACAACATTTCAGTACTTTGCCATGATTTTGCCACAACTTTTCAGTACATTGCCACACTTTTCATTACTTTACCACTACTTTTCAGCACTTTGTCACAACTTTTCTGTACTTTGCCACACTTTTCGGGTCTTTGCCACTGCTTTCAGTACATTGCCACTACTTTTCAGCACTTTGCCACAACTTTTCCGTACTTTGCCACACTTTTCAGCACTTTGCCACTACTTTTCAGTACATTGCCACTACTTTTCACTACTTGGCCACACTTTTCAGGACTTTGCCACACTTTTCAGTACTTTGCCACACTTTTCAGCACTTTGGCACTACTTTTCAGTACTTTGCCACTACTTTACAGTACTTGGCCACACTTTTCTGCACTTTGCCACATCTTTTCTGTACTTTGCCACACTTTTCAGTACTTTGCCACGACTTTGCCACAACTTTTCAGTACTTTGCCACACTTTTCAGAACATTGCCACGACTTTGCCACAACTTTTCAGTACTTGGCCACACTTTTCAGGACTTTGCCACTGCTTTCAGTACATTGTCACTACTTTTCAGCACTTTGCCACAACTTTTCAGTACTTTGCCACACTTTTCAGCACTTTGCCACTATTTTCAGTACTTTGCCACTACTTTTCAGTACTTGGCCACACTTTTCAGGACTTTGCCACACTTTTCAGTACTTTACCACTACTTTTCAGCACTTGCCACAACTTTTCAGTACCTTGCCACTCTTTTCAGTACTTTGCCACGACTTTGTCACAATTTTTAGTACTTTGCCACCCTTTACAGGACTTTGCCACTACCTTTCAGTACTTTGC
The DNA here is from genome assembly GCF_978046115.1 of Saccoglossus kowalevskii. NCBI lineage: Eukaryota > Metazoa > Hemichordata > Enteropneusta > Harrimaniidae > Saccoglossus > Saccoglossus kowalevskii. The sequence goes on along the minus strand of NW_028188618.1, from coordinate 6,225,788 downwards.
CACTACTTTTCAGAACTTTGCCACAACTTTTCAGTACTTTGCCACACTTTTCAGTACTTTGCCACACTTTAGGTACTTTGCCACGACTTTGCCACAACTTTTCAGTACTTTGCCACACTTTTCAGTACTTTGCCACACTTTTAAATACTTTTCCACGACTTTGCCACAACTTTTCAGTACTTTGCTACACTTTTCAGCACTTTGCCACAACATTTCAGTACTTTGCCATGATTTTGCCACAACTTTTCAGTACTTTGCCACACTTTTCATTACTTTACCACTACTTTTCAGCACTTTGTCACAACTTTTCTGTACTTTGCCACACTTTTCGGGACTTTGCCACTGCTTTTGTACATTGCCACTACTTTTCAGCACTTTGCCACAACTTTTCCGTACTTTGCCACACTTTTCAGCAGCTTGCCACTACTTTTCAGTACTTTGCCACTACTTTTCAGTACTTGGCCACACTTTTCAGGACTTTGCCACACTTTTCAGTACTTTGCCACACTTTTCAGCACTTTGGCACTACTTTTCAGCACTTTGCCACTACTTTTCAGTACTTGGTCACACTTTCCAGCACTTTGCCACATCTTTTCTGTACTTTGCCACACTTTTCAGTACTTTGCCACGACTTTGCCACAACTTTTCAGTACTTTGCCACACTTTTCAGTACTTTGCCACAACTTTTCAGTACTTTGCCACACTTTTCAGTACTTTGCCACACTTTTCAATACTTTTCCACGACTTTGCCACAACTTTTCAGTACTTTGCTACACTTTTCAGCACTTTGCCACAACATTTCAGTACTTTGCCATGATTTTGTCACAACTTTTCTGTACTTTGCCACACTTTTCGGGACTTTGCCACTGCTGTCAGTACATTGCCACTACTTTTCAGCACTTTGCCACAACTTTTCCGTACTTTGCCACACTTTTCAGCACTTTGCCACTATTTTTCAGTACTTTGCCACTACTTTTCAGTACTTGGCCACACTTTTCAGTACTTTGCCACACTTTTCAGTACTTTTCCACACCTTTCAGCACTTTGCCACTACTTTTCAGTACTTTGCCACACTTTTCAGTACTTTGCCACACTTTTTCAGCACTTTGCCACTACTTTTCACTACTTTGCCACTACTTTTCAGCACTTTGCCACAACTTTTCAATACTTTGCCACACTTTTCAGTACTTTGCCACTACTTTTCACTACTTTGCCACAATTTTCAGCACTTTGCCACTACTTTTCAGTTCTTTGCCACTGCTTTTCAGTACTTTGCCACTAATTTTCAGCACTTTGCCACAACTTTTCAGTACTTTGCTACACTTTTCAGCACTTTGCCACAACATTTCAGTACTTTGCCATGATTTTGTCACAACTTTTCTGTACTTTGCCACACCTTTCGGGACTTTGCCACTGCTGTCAGTACATTGCCACTACTTTTCAGCACTTTGCCACAACTTTTCCGTACTTTGCCACACTTTTCAGCACTTTGCCACTATTTTTCAGTACTTTGCCACTACTTTTCAGTACTTGGCCACACTTTTCAGTACTTTGCCACACTTTTCAGTACTTTTCCACACCTTTCAGCACTTTGCCACTACTTTTCAGTACTTTTGCCACACTTTTCAGTACTTTGCCACACTTTTTCAGCACTTTGCCACTACTTTTCACTACTTTGCCACTACTTTTCAGCACTTTGCCACAACTTTTCAATACTTTGCCACACTTTTCAGTACTTTGCCACTACTTTTCACTACTTTGCCACAATTTTCAGCACTTTGCCACTACTTTTCAGTTCTTTGCCACTGCTTTTCAGTACTTTGCCACTAATTTTCAGCACTTTGCCACAACTTTTCAGTACTTTGCCACACTTTTCAGCACTTTGCCACTACTTTTCAGTTCTTTGCCACTACTTTTCAGCACTTTGCTACGACTTTGCCCCAACTTTTTAGTACTTTGCCACACTTTTCAGTAATTTGCAACAACTTTTCAGTACTTGGCCACACTTTTCAGGACTTTGCCACACATTTCAGTACTTTGCCACACTTTTCAGCACTTTGTCACTACTTTTCAGCACTTTGCCACAACTTTTCAGTAATTTGCCTCACTTGTCAGTACTTTGCCACTATTTTGCCACTACTTTTCAGCACTTTGCCCCACTTTTCATCACTTTGCCACTACTTTTCAGTACTTTGCCACAACTTTTCAGTACTTTGCCACACTTTTCAGTACTTTTCCACACCTTTCAGCACGTTGCCACTACTTTTCAGTACTTTGCCACACTTTTCAGTACTTTGCCACACTTTTCAGCACTTTGTCACTACTTTTCAGCACTTTGCCACAACTTTTCAGTACTTTGCCTCACTTGTCAGTACTTTGCCACTATTTTGCCACTACTTTTCAGCACTTTGCCCCACTTTTCATCACTTTGCCACTACTTTTCAGTACTTTGCCACAACTTTTCAGTACTTTGCCACACTTTTCAGTACTTTTCCACACCTTTCAGCACTTTGCCACTACTTTTCAGTACTTTGCCACACTTTTCAGTACTTTGCCACACTTTTTCAGCACTTTGCCACTACTTTTCACTACTTTGCCACTACTTTTCAGCACTTTGCCACAACTTTTCAATACTTTGCCACACTTTTCAGTACTTTGCCACACTTTTCAGTACTTTGCCACAACTTTTCAGTACTTTGCCACACTTTTCAGTACTTTGCCACACTTTTCAGCACTTTGCCACTACTTTTCACTACTTTGCCACAACTGTTCAGCACTTTGCCACAACTTTTCAGTACTTTGCCACACTTTTCAGTACTTTGCCACACTTTTTCAGCACTTTGCCACTACTTTTCACTACTTTGCCACTACTTTTCAGCACTTTGCCACAACTTTTCAATACTTTGCCACACTTTTCAGTACTTTGCCACACTTTTCAGTATTTTGCCACAACTTGTCAGTACTTTGCCACTACATTTCACTACTTTGCCACTACTTTTCACATCTTTGCCTTAACTTTTCAGTACTTTGCCACACTTTTCAGTATTTTGCCTCTACTTTTCACTACATTGCCACTACTTTTCAGCACTTTGCCACAACTTTTCAGTACTTTGCCACACTTTTCAGTACTTTGCCACTACTTTGCCACCACTTTTCAGTACTTTCACTCACTTTTCAGCACTTTGCCACTACTTTTCACAACTTTGCCACTAATTTTCAGCACTTTGCCACAACTTTTCAGTACTTTGCCACGCTTTTCAGTGCTTTGCCACTACTTTGCCACAACTTTTCAGTACTTTGCCACACTTTTCAGCACTTTGCCACTAATTTTCAGTACTTTGCCACTACTTTTCAGCACTTTGCCACCACTTGTCAGTACTTTCCCTCAATTTTCAGCACTTTGCCACTACTTTTCAGTACTTTGCCACTACTTTTCAGTACTTTGCCACTCTTTTCAGTACTTTGCCACTATTTTGCCACTACTTTTCAGCACTTTGCCTCACTTTTCAGCACTTTGCCACTACTTTTCAGTACTTTGCCACAACTTTTCAGTACTTTGCCACACTTTTCAGAACTTTGCCACATTTTTAAGCACTTTGCCACTACTTTTCACTACTTTGCCATTACTTTTCAGCACTTTGCCACAATTTTTCATTACTTTGCCACAATTTTCAGTGCTTTGGCACTACTTTGCCACAACTTTTCAGTGCTTTGCCACACTTTTCAGCACTTTGCCACTACTTTTCACTACTTTGCCACAATTTTCAGCACTTTGCCACTACTTTTCAGTTCTTTGCCACGACTTTTCAGTACTTTGCCACACTTTTCAGGACTTTGCCACTACCTTCCCACAACTTTTCAGTACTTTGCCATTACTTTTCAGTACTTTGCCACACTTTTCAGTATTTTGCCTCTACTTTTCACTACATTGCCACTACTTTTCAGCACTTTGCCACAACTTTTCAGTACTTTGCCACACTTTTCAGAACTTTGCCACTACTTTGCCACAACTTTTCAATACTTTGCCACACTTTTCAGCACTTTGCCACTACTTTTCACAACTTTGCCACTAATTTTCAGCACTTTGCCACAACTTTTCAGTACTTTGCCACCCTTTTCAGTGCTTTGCCACTACTTTGCCACAACTTTTCAGTACTTTGCCACACTTTTCAGCACTTTACCACTAATTTTCAGTACTTTGCCACTACTTTTCAGCACTTTGCCACCACTTTTCAGTACTTTCCCTCAATTTTCAGCACTTTGCCACTACTTTTCAGTACTTTGCCACTACTTTTCGGTACTTTGCCACCCTTTTCAGTACTTTGCCACTATTTTGCCACTACTTTTCAGCACTTTGCCTCACTTTTCAGCACTTTGCCATTACTTTTCAGTACTTTGCCACAACTTTTCAGTACTTTGCCACACTTTTCAGAACTTTGCCACACTTTTAAGCACTTTGCCACTACTTTTCACTACTTTGCCACTACTTTTCAGCACTTTGCTACAATTTTTCATTACTTTGCCACACTTTTTAGTGCTTTGGCACTACTTTGCCACAACTTTTCAGTGCTTTGCCACACTTTTCAGCACTTTGCCACTACTTTTCACTACTTTGCCACTACTTCTCAGCACTATGCCACAACTTTTCAGTAATTTGCCTCACTTGTCAGTACTTTGCCACTATTTTGCCACTACTTTTCAGCACTTTGCCCCACTTTTCATCACTTTGCCACTACTTTTCAGTACTTTGCCACAACTTTTCACTACTTTGCCACACTTTTCAGTACTTTTCCACACCTTTCAGCACGTTGCCACTACTTTTCAGTACTTTGCCACACTTTTCAGTACTTTGCCACACTTTTCAGCACTTTGTCACTACTTTTCAGCACTTTGCCACAACTTTTCAGTACTTTGCCTCACTTGTCAGTACTTTGCCACTATTTTGCCACTACTTTTCAGCACTTTGCCCCACTTTTCATCACTTTGCCACTACTTTTCAGTACTTTGCCACAACTTTTCAGTACTTTGCCACACTTTTCAGTACTTTTCCACACCTTTCAGCACTTTGCCACCACTTTTCAGTACTTTGCCATGATTTTGTCACAACTTTTCTGTACTTTGCCACACTTTTCGGGACTTTGCCACTGCTGTCAGTACATTGCCACTACTTTTCAGCACTTTGCCACAACTTTTCCGTACTTTGCCACTACTTTTCAGTACTTTGCCACTACTTTTCAGTACTTTGCCCCACTTTTCATCACTTTGCCACTACTTTTCAGTACTTTGCCACAACTTTTCAGTACTTTGCCACACTTTTCAGTACTTTTCCACACCTTTCAGCACGTTGCCACTACTTTTCAGTACTTTGCCACACTTTTCAGTACTTTGCCACACTTTTCAGCACTTTGTCACTACTTTTCAGCACTTTGCCACAACTTTTCAGTACTTTGCCTCACTTGTCAGTACTTTGCCACTATTTTGCCACTACTTTTCAGCACTTTGCCCCACTTTTCATCACTTTGCCACTACTTTTCAGTACTTTGCCACAACTTTTCAGTACTTTGCCACACTTTTCAGTACTTTTCCACACCTTTCAGCACTTTGCCACCACTTTTCAGTACTTTGCCATGATTTTGTCACAACTTTTCTGTACTTTGCCACACTTTTCGGGACTTTGCCACTGCTGTCAGTACATTGCCACTACTTTTCAGCACTTTGCCACAACTTTTCCGTACTTTGCCACACTTTTCAGCACTTTGCCACTATTTTTCAGTACTTTGCCACTACTTTTCAGTACTTGGCCACACTTTTCAGTACTTTGCCACACTTTTCAGTACTTTTCCACACCTTTCAGCACTTTGCCACTACTTTTCAGTACTTTGCCACACTTTTCAGTACTTTGCCACACTTTTTCAGCACTTTGCCACTACTTTTCACTACTTTGCCACTACTTTTCAGCACTTTGCCACAACTTTTCAATACTTTGCCACACTTTTCAGTACTTTGCCACTACTTTTCACTACGTTGCCACAATTTTCAGCACTTTGCCACTACTTTTCAGTTCTTTGCCACTGCTTTTCAGTACTTTGCCACTAATTTTCAGCACTTTGCCACAACTTTTCAGTACTTTGCCACACTTTTCAGCACTTTGCCACTACTTTTCAGTTCTTTGCCACTACTTTTCAGCACTTTGCTACGACTTTGCCACAACTTTTTAGTACTTTGCCACACTTTTCAGTAATTTGCAACAACTTTTCAGTACTTGGCCACACTTTTCAGGACTTTGCCACACATTTCAGAACTTTGCCACACTTTTCAGCACTTTGTCACTACTTTTCAGCACTTTGCCACAACTTTTCAGTAATTTGCCTCACTTGTCAGTACTTTGCCACTATTTTGCCACTACTTTTCAGCACTTTGCCCCACTTTTCATCACTTTGCCACTACTTTTCAGTACTTTGCCACAACTTTTCAGTACTTTGCCACACTTTTCAGTACTTTTCCACACCTTTCAGCACGTTGCCACTACTTTTCAGTACTTTGCCACACTTTTCAGTACTTTGCCACACTTTTCAGCACTTTGTCACTACTTTTCAGCACTTTGCCACAACTTTTCAGTACTTTGCCTCACTTGTCAGTACTTTGCCACTATTTTGCCACTACTTTTCAGCACTTTGCCCCACTTTTCATCACTTTGCCACTACTTTTCAGTACTTTGCCACAACTTTTCAGTACTTTGCCACACTTTTCAGTACTTTTCCACACCTTTCAGCACTTTGCCACTACTTTTCAGTACTTTGCCACACTTTTCAGTACTTTGCCACACTTTTTCAGCACTTTGCCACTACTTTTCACTACTTTGCCACTACTTTTCAGCACTTTGCCACAACTTTTCAATACTTTGCCACACTTTTCAGTACTTTGCCACACTTTTCAGTACTTTGCCACAACTTTTAAGTACTTTGCCACACTTTTCAGTACTTTGCCACACTTTTCAGCACTTTGCCACTACTTTTCACTACTTTGCCACAACTGTTCAGCACTTTGCCACAACTTTTCAGTACTTTGCCACACTTTTCAGTACTTTGCCACACTTTTTCAGCACTTTGCCACTACTTTTCACTACTTTGCCACTACTTTTCAGCACTTTGCCACAACTTTTCAATACTTTGCCACACTTTTCAGTACTTTGCCACACTTTTCAGTACTTTGCCACAACTTTTCAGTACTTGCCACTACATTTCACTACTTTGCCACTACTTTTCAGCTCTTTGCCATAACTTTTCAGTACTTTGCCACACTTTTCAGTATTTTGCCTCTACTTTTCACTACATTGCCACTAATTTTCAGCACTTTGCCACAACTTTTCAGTACTTTGCCACACTTTTCAGTACTTTGCCACTACTTTGCCACCACTTTTCAGTACTTTCCCTCACTTTTCAGCACTTTGCCACTACTTTTCACAACTTTGCCACTACTTTTCAGCACTTTGCCACAACTTTTCAATACTTTGCCACACTTTTCAGTACTTTGCCACACTTTTCAGTACTTTGCCACAACTTTTCAGTACTTTGCCACTACATTTCACTACTTTGCCACTACTTTTCACATCTTTGCCATAACTTTTCAGTACTTTGCCACACTTTTCAGTATTTTGCCTCTACTTTTCACTACATTGCCACTACTTTTCAGCACTTTGCCACAACTTTTCAGTACTTTGCCACACTTTTCAGTACTTTGCCACTACTTTGCCACCACTTTTCAGTACTTTCCCTCACTTTTCAGCACTTTGCCACTACTTTTCACAACTTTGCCACTAATTTTCAGCACTTTGCCACAACTTTTCAGTACTTTGCCACCCTTTTCAGTGCTTTGCCACTACTTTGCCACAACTTTTCAGTACTTTGCCACACTTTTCAGCACTTTGCCACTAATTTTCAGTACTTTGCCACTACTTTTCAGCACTTTGCCACCACTTGTCAGTACTTTCCCTCAATTTTCAGCACTTTGCCACTACTTTTCAGTACTTTGCCACTACTTTTCAGTACTTTGCCACCCTTTTCAGTACTTTGCCACTATTTTGCCACTACTTTTCAGCACTTTGCCTCACTTTTCAGCACTTTGCCACTACTTTTCAGTACTTTGCCACAACTTTTCAGTACTTTGCCACACTTTTCAGAACTTTGCCACACTTTTAAGCACTTTGCCACTACTTTTCACTACTTTGCCATTACTTTTCAGCACTTTGCCACAATTTTTCATTACTTTGCCACAATTTTCAGTGCTTTGGCACTACTTTGCCACAACTTTTCAGTGCTTTGCCACACTTTTCAGCACTTTGCCACTACTTTTCACTACTTTGCCACAATTTTCAGCACTTTGCCACTACTTTTCAGTTCTTTGCCACGACTTTTCAGTACTTTGCCACACTTTTCAGGACTTTGCCACTACCTTCCCACAACTTTTCAGTACTTTGCCATTACTTTTCAGTACTTTGCCACACTTTTCAGTATTTTGCCTCTACTTTTCACTACATTGCCACTACTTTTCAGCACTTTGCCACAACTTTTCAGTACTTTGCCACACTTTTCAGAACTTTGCCACTACTTTGCCACAACTTTTCAATACTTTGCCACACTTTTCAGCACTTTGCCACTACTTTTCACAACTTTGCCACTAATTTTCAGCACTTTGCCACAACTTTTCAGTACTTTGCCACCCTTTTCAGTGCTTTGCCACTACTTTGCCACAACTTTTCAGTACTTTGCCACACTTTTCAGCACTTTACCACTAATTTTCAGTACTTTGCCACTACTTTTCAGCACTTTGCCACCACTTTTCAGTACTTTCCCTCAATTTTCAGCACTTTGCCACTACTTTTCATTACTTTGCTACTACTTTTCGGTACTTTGCCACCCTTTTCAGTACTTTGCCACTATTTTGCCACTACTTTTCAGCACTTTGCCTCACTTTTCAGCACTTTGCCATTACTTTTCAGTACTTTGCCACAACTTTTCAGTACTTTGCCACACTTTTCAGAACTTTGCCACACTTTTAAGCACTTTGCCACTACTTTTCACTACTTTGCCACTACTTTTCAGCACTTTGCTACAATTTTTCATTACTTTGCCACACTTTTTAGTGCTTTGGCACTACTTTGCCACAACTTTTCAGTGCTTTGCCACACTTTTCAGCACTTTGCCACTACTTTTCACTACTTTGCCACTACTTCTCAGCACTATGCCACAACTTTTCAGTAATTTGCCTCACTTGTCAGTACTTTGCCACTATTTTGCCACTACTTTTCAGCACTTTGCCCCACTTTTCATCACTTTGCCACTACTTTTCAGTACTTTGCCACAACTTTTCAGTACTTTGCCACACTTTTCAGTACTTTTCCACACCTTTCAGCACGTTGCCACTACTTTTCAGTACTTTGCCACACTTTTCATTACTTTGCCACACTTTTCAGCACTTTGTCACTACTTTTCAGCACTTTGCCACAACTTTTCAGTACTTTGCCACTACATTTCACTACTTTGCCACTACTTTTCACATCTTTGCCATAACTTTTCAGTACTTTGCCACACTTTTCAGTATTTTGCCTCTACTTTTCACTACATTGCCACTACTTTTCAGCACTTTGCCACAACTTTTCAGTACTTTGCCACACTTTTCAGTACTTTGCCACTACTTTGCCACAACTTT
>NW_028188618.1:6095873-6215980 GCF_978046115.1 Saccoglossus kowalevskii | reverse complement strand
AAAGTACTGAAAAGTTGTGGCGAAGTTCTGAAAGGTAGTGGCAAAGTGATGAAAAGTGTGGCAAAGTACTGAAAAGTTGTGGCAAAGTGCTGAAAAGTAGTGGCAAAGTACTGAAAAGCAGTGGCAAAGTACTGAAAAGTTTTGTCAAAATGCTGAAAAGTAGTGGCAAAGTACTGAAAAGTGTAGCAAAGTACTGAAAAGTTGTGGCAAAGTGCTGAAAAGCCTTGACAAAGTACTGAAAAGTGTGGCAAAGTATTGAAAAGTTGTGGCAAAGTGCTGAAAAGTAGAGACAATGTACTGAAAAGTGTGGCAAAGTAATGAAAAGTTGTGGCAAAGTGATGAAAAGTAGTGGCAAAGTACTGAAAAGTAGTGGAAAAGTACTGAAAAGTGTGGCAAAGTACTGAAAAGTGTGGCAAAGTACTGAAAAGTTGTGGCAAAGTCGTGGCAAAGTACTGAAAAGTGTGGCAAAGTACTGAAAAGTTGTGGCAAAGTGCTGAAAATTAGTGGCAAAGTACTGAAAAGCAGTTGCAAAGTACTGAAAAGGGTGGTAAAGTACTGCAAAGTTGTGGCAAAGTCGTGGCAAAGTACTGAAAAGTGTGGCAAATTACAGAAAAGTTGTGGAAAAGTGCTGAAAAGTGTGGCAAAGTACTGAAAAGTTGTGGCAAAGTGCTGAAAATTAGTGGCAAAGTACTGAAAAGCAGTTGCAAAGTACTGAAAAGGATGGCAAAGTACTGCAAAGTTGTGGCAAAGCGCTGAAAAGTAGTGGCAAAGTACTGAAATGTGTGGCAAAGTACTGAAAAGTTGTGGCAAAGTCATGGCAAAGTACTGAAATGTTGTGGCAATGTGCTGAAAAGTGTGGCAAAGTACTGAAAAGTTGTGGCAAAGTCGTGGAAAAGTACTGAAAAGTGTGGCAAAGTAATGGAAAGTGTGGCAAAGTACTGAAAAGTTGTGGCAAAGTCGTGGCAAACTTCTGAAAAGTAGTGGTAAAGTACTGAAAGGTAGTGGCAAAGTGATGAAAAGTGTGGCAAAGTACTGAAAAGTTGTGGCAAAGTGCTGAAAAGTAGTGGCAAAGTACTGAAAAGCAGTGGCAAAGTAATGAAAAGTGAGGCAATGTACTGAAAAGTTGAGGCAAAGTCTTGGCAAAGTACTGAAAAGTGTGGCAAAGTACTGAAAAGTTTTGTCAAAATGCTGAAAAGTAGTGGCAAAGTACTGAAAAGTGTAGCAATGTACTGAAAAGTTGTGGCAAAGTGCTGAAAAGGCTTGACAAAGTACTGAAAAGTGTGGCAAAGTACTGACAAGTTGTGGCAAAGTGCTGAAAAGTAGTGGCAAAGTACTTTAAAGTAGTGGCAAAGTGCTGAAAAGTGTGGCAAAGTACTGAAAAGTTGTGACAAAGTGCTGGAATATAGTGGCAAAGTACTGAAAAATTGTGGCAAAGTACTGAAAGGCAGTGGCGAAGTGCTGAAAAGTAGTGGCAAAGTACTGAAAAGTAGTGGCAAAGTGCTGAAAAGTGTGGCAAAGTACTGAAAAGTTGTGGCAAAGTGCTGAAAATTGGTGGCAAGTACTGAAAAGCAGTTGCAAAGTACTGAAAAGGGTGGCAAAGTACTGCAAAGTTGTGGCAAAGCGCTGAAAAGTAGTGGCAAAGTACTGAAATGTGTGGCAAAGTACTGAAAAGTTGTGGCAAAGTCATGGCAAAGTACTTAAATGTTGTGGCAATGTGCTGCAAAGTGTGGCAAAGTACTTAAAAGTTGTGGCAAAGTCGTGGAAAAGTACTGAAAAGTGTGGCAAAGTAATGAAAAGTTGTGGCAAAGTGCTGAAAAGTAGAGGCAAAGTACTGAAAAGTGTGGCAAAGTACTGAAAAGTTGTGGCAAAGTGCTGAAAAGTGTGGCAAAGTACTGAAAAGTTGTGGCAAAGTGCTGAAAAGTGTGACCAAGTACTGAAAAGTTGTGACAAAGTCGTGGCAAAGTACTGAAAAGTGTGGCAAAGTACTGAAAAGTTGTGGCAAAGTCGTGGCAAAGTACTTAAAATTGTGGCAAAGTACTGAAAAGTGTGGCAAAGTACTGACAAGTTGTGGCAAAGTACTGAAAAGTAGTGGCAAAGTGCTGAAAAGTTGTGGCAAAGAGCTGAAAAGTAGTGGCAAAGTGCTGAAAAGTAGTAGCAAAGTACTGAAAAGTTGTGGCAAAGTACTGAAAGGCGGTGGCGAAGTGCTGAAAAGTAGTGGCAAAGTACTGAAAAGCAATGACAAAGTGTTGAAAAGTGTGGCAAAGTACTGAAAAGTTGTGGCAAAGTGCTGAAAAGTAGTGGCAAAGTACTGAAAAGTGTTGCAAAGTACTGAAAAGTTGTGGCAAAGTGCTGAAAAGTAGTGGCAAAGTAATGAAAGGTTGTGGCAAAGTACTGAAAGGCAGTGGCAAAGTGCTGAAAAGTAGTGGCAAAGTTCTGAAAAAGTGTGGCAAAGTACTGAAAAGTTGTGGCAAAGTGCTGACAAGTTGTGGCAAAATACTGAAAATCAGTGGCAAAGTGCTGAAAAGTGTGGAAAAGTACTGAAAAGTTGTGGCAAAGTCGTGGCAAAGTACTGAACAGTGTGGCAAAGTACTGAAAAGTTGTGGCAAAGTGCTGAAAAGTAGAGGCAAAGTACTGAAAAGTGTGGCAAAGTACTGAAAAGTTGTGGCAAAGTGATGAAAAGTAGTGGCAAAGTACTGAAAAGTAGTGGAAAAGTACTGAAAAGTGTGGCAAAGTACTGACAAGTTGTGGCAAAGTCGTGGCAAAGTACTGAAAAGTGTGGCAAAGTACTGAAAAGTTGTGGCAAAGTTCTGAAAAGTAGTGGCAAAGTACTGAAAGGTTGTGGCAAAGTACTGAAAGGCGGTGGCGAAGTGCGGAAAAGTGTGGCAAAGTATTGAAAAGTTGTGGCAAAGTGCTGAAAAGTAGTGGCAAAGTACTGAAAAGCAGTGGCAAAGTACTGAAAAGTGTGGCAAAGTACTGAAAAGTTGTGGCAAAGTACTGAAAAGTGTGGCAAAGTACTGAAAAGTTGTGGCAAAGTCCCGAAAAGTGTGGCAAAGTACTGACAAGTTGTGGCAAAGTCGTGGCAAAGTACTGAAAAGCGTGGCAAAGTACAGAAAAGTTGTGGCAAAGTACTGAAATGTGTGGCAAAGTACTGAAAAGTTGTGGCAATGTCATGGCAAAGTACTGAAATTTTGTGGCAATGTGCTGAAAAGTGTGGCAAAGTACCGAATAGTTGTGGCAAAGTCGTGGAAAAGTACTGAAAAGTGTGGCAAAGTACTGAAAAGTGTGGCAAAGTACTGAAAAGTGTGGCAAAGTACTGAAAAGTTGTGGCAAAGTGCTGAAAAGTGTGGCAAAGTACTGAAAAGTAGTGGCAAAGTGCTGAAAAGTGTGGCAAAGTACTGAAAAGTGGCAAAATGCTGAAATATAGTGGCAAAGTACTGAAAAGCAGTGGCAAAGTAATGAACAGTGTGGCAATGTACTGACAAGTTGTGGCAAAGTCGTGGCAATGTACTGAAAAGTGTGGCAAAGTACTGAAAAGTTTTGTCAAAATGCTGAAAAGTAGTGGCAAAGTACTGAAAAGTGTAGCAAAGTACTGAAAAGTTGTGGCAAAGTGCTGAAAAGTAGTGGCAATGTACTGAAAAGCAGTGACAAAGTGTTGAAAAGTGTGGCAAAGTGATGAAAAGTGGTGGCAAATTATACTGAAATGTGTGGCAAAGTACTGAAAAAGTTGTGGCAATGTCATGGCAAAGTACTGAAATGTTGTGGCAATGTGCTGAAAAGTGTGGCAAAGTACCGAATAGTTGTGGCAAAGTCGTGGCAAAGTACTGAAAAGTGTGGCAAAGTACTGAAAAATGTGGCAAAGTACTGAAAAGTTGTGGCAAAGTCGTGGCAAAGTACTTAAAAGTGTGGCAAAGTACTGAAAAGTTGTGGCGAAGTTCTGAAAGGTAGTGGCAAAGTGATGAAAAGTGTGGCAAAGTACTGAAAAGTTGTGGCAAAGTGCTGAAAAGTAGTGGCAAAGTACTGAAAAGCAGTGGCAAAGTACTGAAAAGTTTTGTCAAAATGCTGAAAAGTAGTGGCAAAGTACTGAAAAGTGTAGCAAAGTACTGAAAAGTTGTGGCAAAGTGCTGAAAAGCCTTGACAAAGTACTGAAAAGTGTGGCAAAGTACTGAAAAGTTGTGGCAAAGTGCTGAAAAGTGTGGCAAAGTACTGAAAAGTAGTGGCAAAGTGCTGAAAAGTGTGGCAAAGTACTGAAAAGTTGTGGCAAAATGCTGAAATATAGTGGCAAAGTACTGAAAAGTTGTGGCAAAGTACTGAAAGGCAGTGGCGAAGTGCTGAAAAGTAGTGGCAAAGTACTGAAAAAGTGTGGCAAAATACTGAAAAGTTGTGGCAAAGTGCTGAAAAGTTGTGGCAAAGTACTGAAAAGCAGTGGAAAAGTACTGAAAAGTGTGGCAAAGTACTAAAAAGTTGTGGCAAAGTCGTGGCAAAGTCCTGAACAGTGTGGCAAAGTAGTGAAAAGTTGTGGCAAAGTGCTGAAAAGTGTGGCAAAGTACTGAAAAGTTGTGGCAAAGTGCTTAAAAGTAGTGGCAAAGTACTGAAAAGTGTGGCAAAGTCCTGAAAAGTGTGGCCAAGTACTGAAAAGTTGTGGCAAAGTGCTGAAAAGTAGTGGCAAAGTACTGAAAAGTAGTGGCAAAGTGCTGAAAAGTGTGGCAAAGTACTGAAAAGTTGTGGCAAAGTGCTGAAAAGTAGTGGCAAAGTACTGAAAAGGAGTGGCAAAGTACTGAAATGTGTGGCAAAGTACTGAAAAGTTGTGGCAAAGTGCTGAAAAGTAGTGGCAAAGTACTGAAAAGTTGTGGCAAAGTCATGGCAAAGTACTGAAATATTGTGGCAATGTGCTGAAAAGTGTGGCAAAGTACTGAAAAGTTGTGGCAAAGTCGTGGAAAAGTACTGAAAAGTGTGGCAAAGTACTGAAAAGTGTGGCAAAGTACTGAAAGGTTGTGGCAAAGTCGTGGCAAAGTACTGAAAAGTGTGGCAAAGTACTGAAAAGTTGTTGCAAAGTTCTGAAAAGTAGTGGCAAAGTAATGAAAGGTAGTGGCAAAGTGATGAAAAGTGGGGCATTGTACTGAAAAGTTGTGGCAAAGTCGTGGCAAAGTACTGAAAAGTGCGGCAAAGTACTGAAAAGTTTTGTCAAAATGCTGAAAAGTAGTGGCAAAGTACTGAAAAGTGTAGCAAAGTACTGAAAAGTTGTGGCAAAGTGCTGAAAAGCCTTGACAAAGTACTGAAAAGTGTGGCAAAGTACTGAAAAGTTGTGGCAAAGTGCTGAAAAGTAGTGGCAAATTACTGAAAAGTAGTGGCAAAGTGCTGAAAAGTGTGGCAAAGTACTGAAAAGTTGTGGCAAAGTGCTGAATTATAGTGGCAAAGTACTTAAAAATTGTGGCAAAGTACTGAAAGGCAGTGGCGAAGTGCTGAAAAGTAGTGGCAGAGTACTGAAAAAGTGTGGCAAAGTACTGAAAAGTTGTGGCAAAGTGCTGAAAAGTTGTGGCAAAGTACTGAAAAGCAGTTGCAAAGTATTGAAAAGGGTGGCAAAGTACTGCAAAGTTGTGGCAAAGCGCTGAAAAGTAGTGGCAAAGTACTGTAATGTGTGGCAAAGTACTGAAAAGTTGTGGCAAAGTCATGGCAAAGTACTGAAATGTTGTGGCAATGTGCTGAAAAGTGTGGCAAAGTACTGAAAAGTTGTGGCAAAGTCGTGGAAAAGTACTGAAAAGTGTGGCAAAGTAATGAAAAGTGTGGCAAAGTACTGAAAAGTTGTGGCAAAGTCGTGGCAAAGTTCTGAAAAGTAGTGGCAAAGTACTGAAAGGTAGTGGCAAAGTGATGACAAGTGTGGCAAAGTACTGAAAAGTTGTGGCAAAGTGCTGAAAAGTAGTGGCAAAGTACTGAAAAGCAGTGGCAAAGTAATGAAAAGTGAGGCAATGTACTGAAAAGTTGAGGCAAAGTCGTGGCAAAGTACTGAAAAGTGTGGCAAAGTACTGAAAAGTTTTGTCAAAATGCTGAAAAGTAGTGGCAAAGTACTGAAAAGTGTAGCAATGTACTGAAAAGTTGTGGCAAAGTGCTGTAAAGGCTTGACAAAGTACTGAAAAGTGTGGCAAAGTACTGACAAGTTGTGGCAAAGTGCTGAAAAGTAGTGGCAAAGTACTTTAAAGTAGTGGCAAAGTGCTGAAAAGTGTGGCAAAGTACTGAAAAGTTGTGACAAAGTGCTGGAATATAGTGGCAAAGTACTGAAAAATTGTGGCAAAGTACTGAAAGGCAGTGGCGAAGTGCTGAAAAGTAGTGGCAAAGTACTGAAAAGTAGTGGCAAAGTGCTGAAAAGTGTGGCAAAGTACTGAAAAGTTGTGGCAAAGTGCTGAAAATTGGTGGCAAAGTACTGAAAAGCAGTTGCAAAGTACTGAAAAGGGTGGCAAAGTACTGCAAAGTTGTGGCAAAGCGCTGAAAAGTAGTGACAAAGTACTGAAATGTGTGGCAAAGTACTGAAAAGTTGTGGCAAAGTCATGGCAAAGTACTGAAATGTTGTGGCAATGTGCTGCAAAGTGTGGCAAAGTACTTAAAAGTTGTGGCAAAGTCGTGGAAAAGTACTGAAAAGTGTGGCAAAGTAATGAAAAGTTGTGGCAAAGTGCTGAAAAGTAGAGGCAAAGTACTGAAAAGTGTGGCAAAGTACTGGAAAGTTGTGGCAAAGTGCTGAAAAGTGTGGCAAAGTACTGAAAAGTTATGACAAAGTGCTGAAAAGTGTGACCAAGTACTGAAAAGTTGTGACAAAGTCGTGGCAAAGTACTGAAAAGTGTGGCAAAGTACTGAAAAGTTGTGGCAAAGTCGTGGCAAAGTACTTAAAATTGTGGCAAAGTACTGAAAAGTGTGGCAAAGTACTGAAAAGTTGTGGCAAAGTACTGAAAAGTAGTGGCAAAGTGCTGAAAAGTTGTGGCAAAGAGCTGAAAAGTAGTGGCAAAGAGCTGAAAAGTAGTAGCAAAGTACTGAAAAGTTGTGGCAAAGTACTGAAAGGCGGTGGCGAAGTGCTGAAAAGTAGTGGCAAAGTACTGAAAAGCAATGACAAAGTGTTGAAAAGTGTGGCAAAGTACTGAAAAGTTGTGGCAAAGTGCTGAAAAGTAGTGGCAAAGTACTGAAAAGTGTTGCAAAGTACTGAAAAGTTGTGGCAAAGTGCTGAAAAGAAGTGGCAAAGTAATGAAAGGTTGTGGCAAAGTACTGAAAGGCAGTGGCAAAGTGCTGAAAAGTAGTGGCAAAGTACTGAAAAAAGTGTGGCAAAGTACTGAAAAAGTTGTGGCAAAGTGCTGACAAGTTGTGGCAAAATACTGAAAATCAGTGGCAAAGTACTGAAAAGTGTGGAAAAGTACTGAAAAGTTGTGGCAAAGTCGTGGCAAAGTACTGAAAAGTGTGGCAAAGTACTGAAAAGTTGTGGCAAAGTGCTGAAAAGTAGAGGCAAAGTACTGAAAAGTGTGGCAAAGTACTGAAAAGTTGTGGCAAAGTGATGAAAAGTAGTGGCAAAGTACTGAAAAGTGTGGCAAAGTACTGAAAAGTTGTGGCAAAGTCGTGGCAAAGTAGTGAAAAGTGTGGCAAAGTACTGAAAAGTTGTGGTAAAGTTCTGAAAAGTAGTGGCAAAGTACTGAAAGGTAGTGGCAAAGTGCTGATAAGTGTGGCAAAGTATTGAAAAGTTGTGGCAAAGTGCTGAAAAGTAGTGGCAAAGTACTGAAAAGCAGTGGCAAAGTACTGAAAAGTGTGGCAAAGTACTGAAAAGTTGTGGCAAAGTACTGAAAAGTGTGGCAAAGTACTGAAAAGCGTGGCAAAGTACTGAAAAGTGGTGGCAAAGTCGTGGCAAAGTACTGAAAAGCGTGGCAAAGTACTGAAAAGTTGTGGCAAAGTTCTGAAAAGTAGTGGCAAAGTACTGAAAGGTAGTGGCAAAGTGCTGAAAAGTGTGGCAAAGTACTGAAAAGTTGTGGCAAAATGCTGAAATATAGTGGCAAAGTACTGAAAAGCAGTGGCAAAGTAATGAACAGTGTGGCAATGTACTGACAAGTTGTGGCAAAGTCGTGGCAATGTACTGGAAAGTCTGGCAAAGTACTGAAAAGTTTTGTCAAAATGCTGAAAAGTAGTGGCAAAGTAATGAAAAGTGTAGCAAAGTACTGAAAAGTTGTGGCAAAGTGCTGAAAAGTAGTGGCAAAGTACTGAAAAGCAGTGACAAAGTGTTGAAAAGTGTGGCAAAGTGATGAAAAGTGGTGGCAAATTACTGAAATGTGTGGCAAAGTACTGAAAAGTTGTGGCAATGTCATGGCAAAGTACTGAAATGTTGTGGCAATGTGCTGAAAAGTGTGGCAAAGTACCGAATAGTTGTGGCAAAGTCGTGGCAAAGTACTGAAAAGTGTGGCAAAGTACTGAAAAATGTGGCAAAGTACTGAAAAGTTGTGGCAAAGTCGTGGCAAAGTACTTAAAAGTGTGGCAAAGTACTGAAAAGTTGTGGCGAAGTTCTGAAAGGTAGTGGCAAAGTGATGAAAAGTGTGGCAAAGTACTGAAAAGTTGTGGCAAAGTGCTGAAAAGTAGTGGCAAAGTACTGAAAAGCAGTGGCAAAGTACTGAAAAGTTTTGTCAAAATGCTGAAAAGTAGTGGCAAAGTACTGAAAAGTGTAGCAAAGTACTGAAAAGTTGTGGCAAAGTGCTGAAAAGCCTTGACAAAGTACTGAAAAGTGTGGCAAAGTATTGAAAAGTTGTGGCAAAGTGCTGAAAAGTAGAGGCAATGTACTGAAAAGTGTGGCAAAGTAATGAAAAGTTGTGGCAAAGTGATGAAAAGTAGTGGCAAAGTACTGAAAAGTAGTGGAAAAGTACTGAAAAGTGTGGCAAAGTACTGAAAAGTGTGGCAAAGTACTGAAAAGTTGTGGTAAAGTCGTGGCAAAGTACTGAAAAGTGTGGCAAAGTACTGAAAAGTTGTGGCAAAGTGCTGAAAATTAGTGGCAAAGTACTGAAAAGCAGTTGCAAAGTACTGAAAAGGGTGGTAAAGTACTGCAAAGTTGTGGCAAAGTCGTGGCAAAGTACTGAAAAGTGTGGCAAATTACAGAAAAGTTGTGGAAAAGTGCTGAAAAGTGTGGCAAAGTACTGAAAAGTTGTGGCAAAGTGCTGAAAATTAGTGGCAAAGTACTGAAAAGCAGTTGCAAAGTACTGAAAAGGATGGCAAAGTACTGCAAAGTTGTGGCAAAGCGCTGAAAAGTAGTGGCAAAGTACTGAAATGTGTGGCAAAGTACTGAAAAGTTGTGGCAAAGTCATGGCAAAGTACTGAAATGTTGTGGCAATGTGCTGAAAAGTGTGGCAAAGTACTGAAAAGTTGTGGCAAAGTCGTGGAAAAGTACTGAAAAGTGTGGCAAAGTAATGGAAAGTGTGGCAAAGTACTGAAAAGTTGTGGCAAAGTCGTGGCAAACTTCTGAAAAGTAGTGGTAAAGTACTGAAAGGTAGTGGCAAAGTGATGAAAAGTGTGGCAAAGTACTGAAAAGTTGTGGCAAAGTGCTGAAAAGTAGTGGCAAAGTACTGAAAAGCAGTGGCAAAGTAATGAAAAGTGAGGCAATGTACTGAAAAGTTGAGGCAAAGTCTTGGCAAAGTACTGAAAAGTGTGGCAAAGTACTGAAAAGTTTTGTCAAAATGCTGAAAAGTAGTGGCAAAGTACTGAAAAGTGTAGCAATGTACTGAAAAGTTGTGGCAAAGTGCTGAAAAGGCTTGACAAAGTACTGAAAAGTGTGGCAAAGTACTGACAAGTTGTGGCAAAGTGCTGAAAAGTAGTGGCAAAGTACTTTAAAGTAGTGGCAAAGTGCTGAAAAGTGTGGCAAAGTACTGAAAAGTTGTGACAAAGTGCTGGAATATAGTGGCAAAGTACTGAAAAATTGTGGCAAAGTACTGAAAGGCAGTGGCGAAGTGCTGAAAAGTAGTGGCAAAGTACTGAAAAGTAGTGGCAAAGTGCTGAAAAGTGTGGCAAAGTACTGAAAAGTTGTGGCAAAGTGCTGAAAATTGGTGGCAAGTACTGAAAAGCAGTTGCAAAGTACTGAAAAGGGTGGCAAAGTACTGCAAAGTTGTGGCAAAGCGCTGAAAAGTAGTGGCAAAGTACTGAAATGTGTGGCAAAGTACTGAAAAGTTGTGGCAAAGTCATGGCAAAGTACTGAAATGTTGTGGCAATGTGCTGCAAAGTGTGGCAAAGTACTTAAAAGTTGTGGCAAAGTCGTGGAAAAGTACTGAAAAGTGTGGCAAAGTAATGAAAAGTTGTGGCAAAGTGTTGAAAAGTAGAGGCAAAGTACTGAAAAGTGTGGCAAAGTACTGAAAAGTTGTGGCAAAGTGCTGAAAAGTGTGGCAAAGTACTGAAAAGTTGTGGCAAAGTGCTGAAAAGTGTGACCAAGTACTGAAAAGTTGCGACAAAGTCGTGGCAAAGTACTGAAAAGGGTGGCAAAGTACTGAAAAGTTGTGGCAAAGTCGTGGCAAAGTACTTAAAATTGTGGCAAAGTACTGAAAAGTGTGGCAAAGTACTGAAAAGTTGTGGCAAAGTACTGAAAAGTAGTGGCAAAGTGCTGAAAAGTTGTGGCAAAGAGCTGAAAAGTAGTGGCAAAGTGCTGAAAAGTAGTAGCAAAGTACTGAAAAGTTGTGGCAAAGTACTGAAAGGCGGTGGCGAAGTGCTGAAAAGTAGTGGCAAAGTACTGAAAAGCAATGACAAAGTGTTGAAAAGTGTGGCAAAGTACTGAAAAGTTGTGGCAAAGTGCTGAAAAGTAGTGGCAAAGTACTGAAAAGTGTTGCAAAGTACTGAAAAGTTGTGGCAAAGTGCTGAAAAGTAGTGGCAAAGTAATGAAAGGTTGTGGCAAAGTACTGAAAGGCAGTGGCAAAGTGCTGAAAAGTAGTGGCAAAGTTCTGAAAAAGTGTGGCAAAGTACTGAAAAGTTGTGGCAAAGTGCTGACAAGTTGTGGCAAAATACTGAAAATCAGTGGCAAAGTGCTGAAAAGTGTGGAAAAGTACTGAAAAGTTGTGGCAAAGTCGTGGCAAAGTACTGAAAAGTGTGGCAAAGTACTGAAAAGTTGTGGCAAAGTGCTGAAAAGTAGAGGCAAAGTACTGAAAAGTGTGGCAAAGTACTGAAAAGTTGTGGCAAAGTGATGAAAAGTAGTGGCAAAGTACTGAAAAGTAGTGGAAAAGTACTGAAAAGTGTGGCAAAGTACTGACAAGTTGTGGCAAAGTCGTGGCAAAGTACTGAAAAGTGTGGCAAAGTACTGAAAAGTTGTGGCAAAGTTCTGAAAAGTAGTGGCAAAGTACTGAAAGGTTGTGGCAAAGTACTGAAAGGCGGTGGCGAAGTGCGGAAAAGTGTGGCAAAGTATTGAAAAGTTGTGGCAAAGTGCTGAAAAGTAGTGGCAAAGTACTGAAAAGCAGTGGCAAAGTACTGAAAAGTGTGGCAAAGTACTGAAAAGTTGTGGCAAAGTACTGAAAAGTGTGGCAAAGTACTGAAAAGCGTGGTAAAGTACTGAAAAGTGGTGGCAAAGTCGTGGCAAAGTACTGAAAGGCGGTGGCGAAGTGCTGAAAAGTAGTGGCAAAGTACTGAAAAGCAATGACAAAGTGTTGAAAAGTGTGGCAAAGTACTGAAAAGTTGTGGCAAAGTGCTGAAAAGTAGTGGCAAAGTACTGAAAAGTGTTGCAAAGTACTGAAAAGTTGTGGCAAAGTGCTGAAAAGTAGTGGCAAAGTAATGAAAGGTTGTGGCAAAGTACTGAAAGGCAGTGGCAAAGTGCTGAAAAATAGTGGCAAAGTTCTGAAAAAGTGTGGCAAAGTACTGAAAAGTTGTGGCAAAGTGCTGACAAGTTGTGGCAAAATACTGAAAATCAGTGGCAAAGTGCTGAAAAGTGTGGAAAAGTACTGAAAAGTTGTGGCAAAGTCGTGGCAAAGTACTGAAAAGTGTGGCAAAGTACTGAAAAGTTGTGGCAAAGTGCTGAAAAGTAGAGGCAAAGTACTGAAAAGTGTGGCAAAGTACTGAAAAGTTGTGGCAAAGTGATGAAAAGTAGTGGCAAAGTACTGAAAAGTAGTGGAAAAGTACTGAAAAGTGTGGCAAAGTACTGACAAGTTGTGGCAAAGTCGTGGCAAAGTACTGAAAAGTGTGGCAAAGTACTGAAAAGTTGTGGCAAAGTTCTGAAAAGTAGTGGCAAAGTACTGAAAGGTAGTGGCAAAGTGCTGATAAGTGTGGCAAAGTATTGAAAAGTTGTGGCAAAGTGCTGAAAAGTAGTGGCAAAGAACTGAAAAGCAGTGGCAAAGTACTGAAAAGTGTGGCAAAGTACTGAAAAGTTGTGGCAAAGTACTGAAAAGTGTGGCAAAGTACTGAAAAGCGTGGTAAAGTACTGAAAAGTGGTGGCAAAGTCGTGGCAAAGTACTGAAAAGCGTGGCAAAGTACTGAAAAGTTGTGGCAAAGTTCTGAAAAGTAGTGGCAAAGTACTGAAAGGTAGTGGCAAAGTGCTGATAAGTGTGGCAAAGTATTGAAAAGTTGTGGCAAAGTGCTGAAAAGTAGAGGCAAAGTACTGAAAAGTGTGGCAAAGTAATGAAAAGTTGTGGCAAAGTGATGAAAAGTAGTGGCAAAGTACTGAAAAGTAGTGGAAAAGTACTGACAAGTGTGGCAAAGTACTGAAAAGTGTGGCAAAGTACTGAAAAGTTGTGGCAAAGTCGTGGCAAAGTACTGAAAAGTTGTGGCAAAGTTCTGAAAAGTAGTGGCAAAGTACTGAAAGGTAGTGGCAAAGTGCTGATAAGTGTGGCAAAGTATTGAAAAGTTGTGGCAAAGTGCTGAAAAGTAGTGGCAAAGTACTGAAAAGCAGTGGCAAAGTACTGAAAAGTGTGGCAAAGTACTGAAAAGTTGTGGCAAAGTACTGAAAAGTGTGGCAAAGTACTGAAAAGCGTGCCAAAGTACTGAAAAGTGGTGGCAAAGTCGTGGCAAAGTACTGAAAAGTGTGGCAAAGTACTGAAAAGTTGTGGCAAAGTTCTGAAAAGTAGTGGCAAAGTACTGAAAGGTAGTGGCAAAGTACTGAAAAGTAGTGGCGAAGTGCTGAAAAGTGTGGCAAAGTACTGACAAGTTGTGGCAAAGTCGTGGCAAAGTACTGAAAAGCGTGGCAAAGTACAGAAAAGTTGTGGCAAAGTACTGAAATGTGTGGCAAAGTACTGAAAAGTTGTGGCAATGTCATGGCAAAGTACTGAAATTTTGTGGCAATGTGCTGAAAAGTGTGGCAAAGTACCGAATAGTTGTGGCAAAGTCGTGGAAAAGTACTGAAAAGTGTGGCAAAGTACTGAAAAGTGTGGCAAAGTACTGAAAAGTGTGGCAAAGTACTGAAAAGTTGTGGCAAAGTGCTGAAAAGTGTGGCAAAGTACTGAAAAGTAGTGGCAAAGTGCTGAAAAGTGTGGCAAAGTACTGAAAAGTTGTGGCAAAATGCTGAAATATAGTGGCAAAGTACTGAAAAGCAGTGGCAAAGTAATGAACAGTGTGGCAATGTACTGACAAGTTGTGGCAAAGTCGTGGCAATGTACTGAAAAGTGTGGCAAAGTACTGAAAAGTTTTGTCAAAATGCTGAAAAGTAGTGGCAAAGTACTGAAAAGTGTTGCAAAGTACTGAAAAGTTGTGGCAAAGTGCTGAAAAGTAGTGGCAAAGTACTGAAAAGCAGTGACAAAGTGTTGAAAAGTGTGGCAAAGTGATGAAAAGTGGTGGCAAATTACTGAAATGTGTGGCAAAGTACTGAAAAGTTGTGGCAATGTCATGGCAAAGTACTGAAATGTTGTGGCAAAGTACTGAAAAGTTGTGGCAAAGTACTGAAAAGTGTGGCAAAGTACTGAAAAGCGTGCCAAAGTACTGAAAAGTGTGGCAAAGTACTGAAAAATGTGGCAAAGTACTGAAAAGTTGTGGCAAAGTCGTGGCAAAGTACTTAAAAGTGTGGCAAAGTACTGAAAAGTTGTGGCGAAGTTCTGAAAGGTAGTGGCAAAGTGATGAAAAGTGTGGCAAAGTACTGAAAAGTTGTGGCAAAGTGCTGAAAAGTAGTGGCAAAGTACTGAAAAGCAGTGGCAAAGTACTGAAAAGTTTTGTCAAAATGCTGAAAAGTAGTGGCAAAGTACTGAAAAGTGTAGCAAAGTACTGAAAAGTTGTGGCAAAGTGCTGAAAAGCCTTGACAAAGTACTGAAAAGTGTGGCAAAGTACTGAAAAGTTGTGGCAAAGTGCTGAAAAGTGTGGCAAAGTACTGAAAAGTAGTGGCAAAGTGCTGAAAAGCAGTGGCAAAGTACTGAAAAGTTTTGTCAAAATGCTGAAAAGTAGTGGCAAAGTACTGAAAAGTGTAGCAAAGTACTGAAAAGTTGTGGCAAAGTGCTGAAAAGCCTTGACAAAGTACTGAAAAGTGTGGCAAAGTACTGAAAAGTTGTGGCAAAGTGCTGAAAAGTGTGGCAAAGTACTGAAAAGTAGTGGCAAAGTGCTGAAAAGTGTGGCAAAGTACTGAAAAGTTGTGGCAAAGTACTGAAAGGCAGTGGCGAAGTGCTGAAAAGTAGTGGCAAAGTACTGAAAAAGTGTGGCAAAATACTGAAAAGTTGTGGCAAAGTGCTGAAAAGTTGTGGCAAAGTACTGAAAAGCAGTGGAAAAGTACTGAAAAGTGTGGCAAAGTACTAAAAAGTTGTGGCAAAGTCGTGGCAAAGTCCTGAACAGTGTGGCAAAGTAGTGAAAAGTTGTGGCAAAGTGCTGAAAAGTGTGGCAAAGTACTGAAAAGTTGTGGCAAAGTGCTTAAAAGTAGTGGCAAAGTACTGAAAAGTGTGGCAAAGTCCTGAAAAGTGTGGCCAAGTACTGAAAAGTTGTGGCAAAGTGCTGAAAAGTAGTGGCAAAGTACTGAAAAGTAGTGGCAAAGCGCTGAAAAGTAGTGACAAAGTACTGAAATGTGTGGCAAAGTACTGAAAAGTTGTGGCAAAGTCATGGCAAAGTACTGAAATGTTGTGGCAATGTGCTGCAAAGTGTGGCAAAGTACTTAAAAGTTGTGGCAAAGTCGTGGAAAAGTACTGAAAAGTGTGGCAAAGTAATGAAAAGTTGTGGCAAAGTGCTGAAAAGTAGAGGCAAAGTACTGAAAAGTGTGGCAAAGTACTGGAAAGTTGTGGCAAAGTGCTGAAAAGTGTGGCAAAGTACTGAAAAGTTATGACAAAGTGCTGAAAAGTGTGACCAAGTACTGAAAAGTTGTGACAAAGTCGTGGCAAAGTACTGAAAAGTGTGGCAAAGTACTGAAAAGTTGTGGCAAAGTCGTGGCAAAGTACTTAAAATTGTGGCAAAGTACTGAAAAGTGTGGCAAAGTACTGAAAAGTTGTGGCAAAGTACTGAAAAGTCGTGGCAAAGTACTGAAAAGTGTGGCAAAGTACTGAAAAGTTGTGGCAAAGTCGTGGCAAAGTACTTAAAATTGTGGCAAAGTACTGAAAAGTGTGGCAAAGTACTGAAAAGTTGTGGCAAAGTACTGAAAAGTAGTGGCAAAGTGCTGAAAAGTTGTGGCAAAGAGCTGAAAAGTAGTGGCAAAGTGCTGAAAAGTAGTAGCAAAGTACTGAAAAGTAGTGGCAAAGTACTGAAAGGCGGTGGCGAAGTGCTGAAAAGTAGTGGCAAAGTACTGAAAAGCAATGACAAAGTGTTGAAAAGTGTGGCAAAGTACTGAAAAGTTGTGGCAAAGTGCTGAAAAGTAGTGGCAAAGTACTGAAAAGTGTTGCAAAGTACTGAAAAGTTGTGGCAAAGTGCTGAAAAGAAGTGGCAAAGTAATGAAAGGTTGTGGCAAAGTACTGAAAGGCAGTGGCAAAGTGCTGAAAAGTAGTGGCAAAGTACTGAAAAAGTGTGGCAAAGTACTGAAAAGTTGTGGCAAAGTGCTGACAAGTTGTGGCAAAATACTGAAAATCAGTGGCAAAGTACTGAAAAGTGTGGAAAAGTACTGAAAAGTTGTGGCAAAGTCGTGGCAAAGTACTGAAAAGTGTGGCAAAGTACTGAAAAGTTGTGGCAAAGTGCTGAAAAGTAGAGGCAAAGTACTGAAAAGTGTGGCAAAGTACTGAAAAGTTGTGGCAAAGTGATGAAAAGTAGTGGCAAAATACTGAAAAGTGTGGCAAAGTACTGAAAAGTTGTGGCAAAGTCGTGGCAAAGTAGTGAAAAGTGTGGCAAAGTACTGAAAAGTTGTGGTAAAGTTCTGAAAAGTAGTGGCAAAGTACTGAAAGGTAGTGGCAAAGTGCTGATAAGTGTGGCAAAGTATTGAAAAGTTGTGGCAAAGTGCTGAAAAGTAGTGGCAAAGTACTGAAAAGCAGTGGCAAAGTACTGAAAAGTGTGGCAAAGTACTGAAAAGTTGTGGCAAAGTACTGAAAAGTGTGGCAAAGTACTGAAAAGCGTGGCAAAGTACTGAAAAGTGGTGGCAAAGTCGTGGCAAAGTACTGAAAAGCGTGGCAAAGTACTGAAAAGTTGTGGCAAAGTTTGAAAAGTAGTGGCAAAGTACTGAAAGGTAGTGGCAAAGTGCTGAAAAGTGTGGCAAAGTACTGAAAAGTTGTGGCAAAATGCTGAAATATAGTGGCAAAGTACTGAAAAGCAGTGGCAAAGTAATGAACAGTGTGGCAATGTACTGACAAGTTGTGGCAAAGTCGTGGCAATGTACTGGAAAGTGTGGCAA
The DNA here is from genome assembly GCF_978046115.1 of Saccoglossus kowalevskii. Lineage (NCBI taxonomy): Eukaryota > Metazoa > Hemichordata > Enteropneusta > Harrimaniidae > Saccoglossus > Saccoglossus kowalevskii. The sequence goes on along the minus strand of NW_028188618.1, from coordinate 6,199,296 downwards.
AGTACTGAAAAGTTTTGTCAAAATGCTGAAAAGTAGTGGCAAAGTACTGAAAAGTGTAGCAAAGTACTGAAAAGTTGTGGCAAAGTGCTGAAAAGTAGTGGCAAAGTACTGAAAAGCAGTGACAAAGTGTTGAAAAGTGTGGCAAAGTGATGAAAAGTGGTGGCAAATTACTGAAATGTGTGGCAAAGTACTGAAAAGTTGTGGCAATGTCATGGCAAAGTACTGAAATGTTGTGGCAATGTGCTGAAAAGTGTGGCAAAGTACCGAATAGTTGTGGCAAAGTCGTGGCAAAGTACTGAAAAGTGTGGCAAAGTACTGAAAAATGTGGCAAAGTACTGAAAAGTTGTGGCAAAGTCGTGGCAAAGTACTTAAAAGTGTGGCAAAGTACTGAAAAGTTGTGGCGAAGTTCTGAAAGGTAGTGGCAAAGTGATGAAAAGTGTGGCAAAGTACTGAAAAGTTGTGGCAAAGTGCTGAAAAGTAGTGGCAAAGTACTGAAAAGCAGTGGCAAAGTACTGAAAAGTTTTGTCAAAATGCTGAAAAGTAGTGGCAAAGTACTGAAAAGTGTAGCAAAGTACTGAAAAGTTGTGGCAAAGTGCTGAAAAGCCTTGACAAAGTACTGAAAAGTGTGGCAAAGTATTGAAAAGTTGTGGCAAAGTGCTGAAAAGTAGAGGCAAAGTACTGAAAAGTGTGGCAAAGTAATGAAAAGTTGTGGCAAAGTGATGAAAAGTAGTGGCAAAGTACTGAAAAGTAGTGGAAAAGTACTGAAAAGTGTGGCAAAGTACTGAAAAGTGTGGCAAAGTACTGAAAAGTTGTGGCAAAGTCGTGGCAAAGTACTGAAAAGTGTGGCAAAGTACTGAAAAGTTGTGGCAAAGTTCTGAAAAGTAGTGGCAAAGTACTGAAAGGTAGTGGCAAAGTGCTGATAAGTGTGGCAAAGTATTGAAAAGTTGAGGCAAAGTGCTGAAAAGTAGTGGCAAAGTACTGAAAAGCAGTGGCAAAGTACTGAAAAGTGTGGCAAAGTACTGAAAAGTTGTGGCAAAGTGCTGAAAAGAAGTGGCAAAGTAATGAAAGGTTGTGGCAAAGTACTGAAAGGCAGTGGCAAAGTGCTGAAAAGTAGTGGCAAAGTACTGAAAAAGTGTGGCAAAGTACTGAAAAGTTGTGGCAAAGTGCTGACAAGTTGTGGCAAAATACTGAAAATCAGTGGCAAAGTACTGAAAAGTGTGGAAAAGTACTGAAAAGTTGTGGCAAAGTCGTGGCAAAGTACTGAAAAGTGTGGCAAAGTACTGAAAAGTTGTGGCAAAGTGCTGAAAAGTAGAGGCAAAGTACTGAAAAGTGTGGCAAAGTACTGAAAAGTTGTGGCAAAGTGATGAAAAGTAGTGGCAAAGTACTGAAAAGTGTGGCAAAGTACTGAAAAGTTGTGGCAAAGTCGTGGCAAAGTAGTGAAAAGTGTGGCAAAGTACTGAAAAGTTGTGGCAAAGTTCTGAAAAGTAGTGGCAAAGTACTGAAATGTAGTGGCAAAGTGCTGATAAGTGTGGCAAAGTATTGAAAAGTTGTGGCAAAGTGCTGAAAAGTAGTGGCAAAGTACTGAAAAGCAGTGGCAAAGTACTGAAAAGTGTGGCAAAGTACTGAAAAGTTGTGGCAAAGTACTGAAAAGTGTGGCAAAGTACTGAAAAGCGTGGCAAAGTACTGAAAAGTGGTGGCAAAGTCGTGGCAAAGTACTGAAAAGCGTGGCAAAGTACTGAAAAGTTGTGGCAAAGTTCTGAAAAGTAGTGGCAAAGTACTGAAAGGTAGTGGCAAAGTGCTGATAAGTGTGGCAAAGTAATGAAAAGTTGTGGCAAAGTGATGAAAAGTAGTGGCAAAGTACTGAAAAGTAGTGGAAAAGTACTGAAAAGTGTGGCAAAGTACTGAAAAGTGTGGCAAAGTACTGAAAAGTTGTGGCAAAGTCGTGGCAAAGTACTGAAAAGTGTGGCAAAGTACTGAAAAGTTGTGGCAAAGTTCTGAAAAGTAGTGGCAAAGTACTGAAAGGTAGTGGCAAAGTGCTGATAAGTGTGGCAAAGTATTGAACAGTTGTGGCAAAGTGCTGAAAAGTAGTGGCAAAGTACTGAAAAGCAGTGGCAAAGTACTGAAAAGTGTGGCAAAGTACTGAAAAGTTGTGGCAAAGTACTGAAAAGCGTGGCAAAGTACTGAAAAGTGGTGGCAAAGTCGTGGCAAAGTACTGAAAAGTGTGGCAAAGTACTGAAAAGTTGTGGCAAAGTTCTGAAAAGTAGTGGCAAAGTACTGAAAGGTAGTGGCAAAGTGCTGATAAGTGTGGCAAAGTATTGAAAAGTTGTGGCAAAGTGCTGAAAAGTAGTGGCAAAGTACTGAAAAGCAGTGGCAAAGTACTGAAAAGTGTGGCAAAGTACTGAAAAGTTGTGGCAAAGTACTGAAAAGTGTGGCAAAGTACTGAAAAGCGTGGCAAAGTACTGAAAAGTGGTGGCAAAGTAGTGGCAAAGTACTGAAAAGTGTTGCAAAGTACTGAAAAGTTGTGGCAAAGTGCTGAAAAGAAGTGGCAAAGTAATGAAAGGTTGTGGCAAAGTACTGAAAGGCAGTGGCAAAGTGCTGAAAAGTAGTGGCAAAGTACTGAAAAAGTGTGGCAAAGTACTGAAAAGTTGTGGCAAAGTGTTGACAAGTTGTGGCAAAATACTGAAAATCAGTGGCAAAGTACTGAAAAGTGTGGAAAAGTACTGAAAAGTTGTGGCAAAGTCGTGGCAAAGTACTGAAAAGTGTGGCAAAGTACTGAAAAGTTGTGGCAAAGTGCTGAAAAGTAGAGGCAAAGTACTGAAAAGTGTGGCAAAGTACTGAAAAGTTGTGGCAAAGTGATGAAAAGTAGTGGCAAAGTACTGAAAATTAGTGGAAAAGTAGTGAAAAGTGTGGCAAAGTACTGAAAAGTGTGGCAAAGTACTGAAAAGTTGTGGCAAAGTCGTGGCAAAGTAGTGAAAAGTGTGGCAAAGTACTGAAAAGTTGTGGCAAAGTTCTGAAAAGTAGTGGCAAAGTACTGAAAGGTAGTGGCAAAGTGCTGATAAGTGTGGCAAAGTATTGAAAAGTTGTGGCAAAGTGCTGAAAAGTAGTGGCAAAGTACTGAAAAGCAGTGGCAAAGTACTGAAAAGTGTGGCAAAGTACTGAAAAGTTGTGGCAAAGTACTGAAAAGTGTGGCAAAGTACTGAAAAGCGTGGCAAAGTACTGAAAAGTGTTGGCAAAGTCGTGGCAAAGTACTGAAAAGCGTGGCAAAGTACTGAAAAGTTGTGGCAAAGTTCTGAAAAGTAGTGGCAAAGTACTGAAAGGTAGTGGCAAAGTGCTGATAAGTGTGGCAAAGTATTGAAAAGTTGTGGCAAAGTGCTGAAAAGTAGAGGCAAAGTACTGAAAAGTGTGGCAAAGTAATGAAAAGTTGTGGCAAAGTGATGAAAAGTAGTGGCAAAGTACTGAAAAGTAGTGGAAAAGTACTGAAAAGTGTGGCAAAGTACTGAAAAGTGTGGCAAAGTACTGAAAAGTTGTGGCAAAGTCGTGGCAAAGTACTGAAAAGTGTGGCAAAGTACTGAAAAGTTGTGGCAAAGTTCTGAAAAGTAGTGGCAAAGTACTGAAAGGTAGTGGCAAAGTGCTGATAAGTGTGGCAAAGTATTGAAAAGTTGTGGCAAAGTGCTGAAAAGTAGTGGCAAAGTACTGAAAAGCAGTGGCAAAGTACTGAAAAGTGTGGCAAAGTACTGAAAAGTTGTGGCAAAGTACTGAAAAGTGTGGCAAAGTACTGAAAAGCGTGGCAAAGTACTGAAAAGTGGTGGCAAAGTCGTGGCAAAGTACTGAAAAGTGTGGCAAAGTACTGAAAAGTTGTGGCAAAGTTCTGAAAAGTAGTGGCAAAGTACTGAAAGGTAGTGGCAAAGTGCTGATAAGTGTGGCAAAGTATTGAAAAGTTGTGGCAAAGTGCTGAAAAGTAGTGGCAAAGTACTGAAAAGCAGTGGCAAAGTACTGAAAAGTGTGGCAAAGTACTGAAAAGTTGTGGCAAAGTACTGAAAAGTGTGGCAAAGTACTGAAAAGTTGTGGCAAAGTGCTGAAAAGTAGTGGCAAAGTACTGAAAAGCAGTGGCAAAGTACTGAAAAGTTTTGTCAAAATGCTGAAAAGTAGTGGCAAAGTACTGAAAAGTGTAGCAAAGTACTGAAAAGTTGTGGCAAAGTGCTGAAAAGCCTTGACAAAGTACTGAAAAGTGTGGCAAAGTATTGAAAAGTTGTGGCAAAGTGCTGAAAAGTAGAGGCAAAGTACTGAAAAGTGTGGCAAAGTAATGAAAAGTTGTGGCAAAGTGATGAAAAGTAGTGGCAAAGTACTGAAAAGTAGTGGAAAAGTACTGAAAAGTGTGGCAAAGTACTGAAAAGTGTGGCAAAGTACTGAAAAGTTGTGGCAAAGTCGTGGCAAAGTACTGAAAAGTGTGGCAAAGTACTGAAAAGTTGTGGCAAAGTTCTGAAAAGTAGTGGCAAAGTACTGAAAGGTAGTGGCAAAGTGCTGATAAGTGTGGCAAAGTATTGAAAAGTTGTGGCAAAGTGCTGAAAAGTAGTGGCAAAGTACTGAAAAGCAGTGGCAAAGTACTGAAAAGTGTGGCAAAGTACTGAAAAGTTGTGGCAAAGTGCTGAAAAGAAGTGGCAAAGTAATGAAAGGTTGTGGCAAAGTACTGAAAGGCAGTGGCAAAGTGCTGAAAAGTAGTGGCAAAGTACTGAAAAAGTGTGGCAAAGTACTGAAAAGTTGTGGCAAAGTGCTGACAAGTTGTGGCAAAATACTGAAAATCAGTGGCAAAGTACTGAAAAGTGTGGAAAAGTACTGAAAAGTTGTGGCAAAGTCGTGGCAAAGTACTGAAAAGTGTGGCAAAGTACTGAAAAGTTGTGGCAAAGTGCTGAAAAGTAGAGGCAAAGTACTGAAAAGTGTGGCAAAGTACTGAAAAGTTGTGGCAAAGTGATGAAAAGTAGTGGCAAAGTACTGAAAAAGTGTGGCAAAGTACTGAAAAGTTGTGGCAAAGTGCTGACAAGTTGTGGCAAAATACTGAAAATCAGTGGCAAAGTACTGAAAAGTGTGGAAAAGTACTGAAAAGTTGTGGCAAAGTCGTGGCAAAGTACTGAAAAGTGTGGCAAAGTACTGAAAAGTTGTGGCAAAGTGCTGAAAAGTAGAGGCAAAGTACTGAAAAGTGTGGCAAAGTACTGAAAAGTTGTGGCAAAGTGATGAAAAGTAGTGGCAAAGTACTGAAAAGTGTGGCAAAGTACTGAAAAGTTGTGGCAAAGTCGTGGCAAAGTAGTGAAAAGTGTGGCAAAGTACTGAAAAGTTGTGGCAAAGTTCTGAAAAGTAGTGGCAAAGTACTGAAATGTAGTGGCAAAGTGCTGATAAGTGTGGCAAAGTATTGAAAAGTTGTGGCAAAGTGCTGAAAAGTAGTGGCAAAGTACTGAAAAGCAGTGGCAAAGTACTGAAAAGTGTGGCAAAGTACTGAAAAGTTGTGGCAAAGTACTGAAAAGTGTGGCAAAGTACTGAAAAGCGTGGCAAAGAACTGAAAAGTGGTGGCAAAGTCGTGGCAAAGTACTGAAAAGCGTGGCAAAGTACTGAAAAGTTGTGGCAAAGTTCTGAAAAGTAGTGGCAAAGTACTGAAAGGTAGTGGCAAAGTGCTGATAAGTGTGGCAAAGTAATGAAAAGTTGTGGCAAAGTGATGAAAAGTAGTGGCAAAGTACTGAAAAGTAGTGGAAAAGTACTGAAAAGTGTGGCAAAGTACTGAAAAGTGTGGCAAAGTACTGAAAAGTTGTGGCAAAGTCGTGGCAAAGTACTGAAAAGTGTGGCAAAGTACTGAAAAGTTGTGGCAAAGTTCTGAAAAGTAGTGGCAAAGTACTGAAAGGTAGTGGCAAAGTGCTGATAAGTGTGGCAAAGTATTGAAAAGTTGTGGCAAAGTTCTGAAAAGTAGTGGCAAAGTACTGAAAGGTAGTGGCAAAGTGCTGATAAGTGTGGCAAAGTATTGAAAAGTTGTGGCAAAGTGCTGAAAAGTAGTGGCAAAGTACTGAAAAGCAGTGGCAAAGTACTGAAAAGTGTGGCAAAGTACTGAAAAGTTGTGGCAAAGTGCTGAAAAGAAGTGGCAAAGTAATGAAAGGTTGTGGCAAAGTACTGAAAGGCAGTGGCAAAGTGCTGAAAAGTAGTGGCAAAGTACTGAAAAAGTGTGGCAAAGTACTGAAAAGTTGTGGCAAAGTGCTGACAAGTTGTGGCAAAATACTGAAAATCAGTGGCAAAGTACTGAAAAGTGTGGAAAAGTACTGAAAAGTTGTGGCAAAGTCGTGGCAAAGTACTGAAAAGTGTGGCAAAGTACTGAAAAGTTGTGGCAAAGTGCTGAAAAGTAGAGGCAAAGTACTGAAAAGTGTGGCAAAGTACTGAAAAGTTGTGGCAAAGTGATGAAAAGTAGTGGCAAAGTACTGAAAAGTGTGGCAAAGTACTGAAAAGTTGTGGCAAAGTCGTGGCAAAGTAGTGAAAAGTGTGGCAAAGTACTGAAAAGTTGTGGCAAAGTTCTGAAAAGTAGTGGCAAAGTACTGAAATGTAGTGGCAAAGTGCTGATAAGTGTGGCAAAGTATTGAAAAGTTGTGGCAAAGTGCTGAAAAGTAGTGGCAAAGTACTGAAAAGCAGTGGCAAAGTACTGAAAAGTGTGGCAAAGTACTGAAAAGTTGTGGCAAAGTACTGAAAAGTGTGGCAAAGTACTGAAAAGCGTGGCAAAGTACTGAAAAGTGGTGGCAAAGTCGTGGCAAAGTACTGAAAAGCGTGGCAAAGTACTGAAAAGTTGTGGCAAAGTTCTGAAAAGTAGTGGCAAAGTACTGAAAGGTAGTGGCAAAGTGCTGATAAGTGTGGCAAAGTAATGAAAAGTTGTGGCAAAGTGATGAAAAGTAGTGGCAAAGTACTGAAAAGTAGTGGAAAAGTACTGAAAAGTGTGGCAAAGTACTGAAAAGTGTGGCAAAGTACTGAAAAGTTGTGGCAAAGTCGTGGCAAAGTACTGAAAAGTGTGGCAAAGTACTGAAAAGTTGTGGCAAAGTTCTGAAAAGTAGTGGCAAAGTACTGAAAGGTAGTGGCAAAGTGCTGATAAGTGTGGCAAAGTATTGAAAAGTTGTGGCAAAGTGCTGAAAAGTAGTGGCAAAGTACTGAAAAGCAGTGGCAAAGTACTGAAAAGTGTGGCAAAGTACTGAAAAGTTGTGGCAAAGTACTGAAAAGCGTGGCAAAGTACTGAAAAGTGGTGGCAAAGTCGTGGCAAAGTACTGAAAAGTGTGGCAAAGTACTGAAAAGTTGTGGCAAAGTTCTGAAAAGTAGTGGCAAAGTACTGAAAGGTAGTGGCAAAGTGCTGATAAGTGTGGCAAAGTATTGAAAAGTTGTGGCAAAGTGCTGAAAAGTAGTGGCAAAGTACTGAAAAGCAGTGGCAAAGTACTGAAAAGTGTGGCAAAGTACTGAAAAGTTGTGGCAAAGTACTGAAAAGTGTGGCAAAGTACTGAAAAGCGTGGCAAAGTACTGAAAAGTGGTGGCAAAGTAGTGGCAAAGTACTGAAAAGTGTTGCAAAGTACTGAAAAGTTGTGGCAAAGTGCTGAAAAGAAGTGGCAAAGTAATGAAAGGTTGTGGCAAAGTACTGAAAGGCAGTGGCAAAGTGCTGAAAAGTAGTGGCAAAGTACTGAAAAAGTGTGGCAAAGTACTGAAAAGTTGTGGCAAAGTGCTGACAAGTTGTGGCAAAATACTGAAAATCAGTGGCAAAGTACTGAAAAGTGTGGAAAAGTACTGAAAAGTTGTGGCAAAGTCGTGGCAAAGTACTGAAAAGTGTGGCAAAGTACTGAAAAGTTGTGGCAAAGTGCTGAAAAGTAGAGGCAAAGTACTGAAAAGTGTGGCAAAGTACTGAAAAGTTGTGGCAAAGTGATGAAAAGTAGTGGCAAAGTACTGAAAAGTAGTGGAAAAGTAGTGAAAAGTGTGGCAAAGTACTGAAAAGTGTGGCAAAGTACTGAAAAGTTGTGGCAAAGTCGTGGCAAAGTAGTGAAAAGTGTGGCAAAGTACTGAAAAGTTGTGGCAAAGTTCTGAAAAGTAGTGGCAAAGTACTGAAAGGTAGTGGCAAAGTGCTGATAAGTGTGGCAAAGTATTGAAAAGTTGTGGCAAAGTGCTGAAAAGTAGTGGCAAAGTACTGAAAAGCAGTGGCAAAGTACTGAAAAGTGTGGCAAAGTACTGAAAAGTTGTGGCAAAGTACTGAAAAGTGTGGCAAAGTACTGAAAAGCGTGGCAAAGTACTGAAAAGTGGTGGCAAAGTCGTGGCAAAGTACTGAAAAGCGTGGCAAAGTACTGAAAAGTTGTGGCAAAGTTCTGAAAAGTAGTGGCAAAGTACTGAAAGGTAGTGGCAAAGTGCTGATAAGTGTGGCAAAGTATTGAAAAGTTGTGGCAAAGTGCTGAAAAGTAGTGGCAAAGTACTGAAAAGCAGTGGCAAAGTACTGAAAAGTGTGGCAAAGTACTGAAAAGTTGTGGCAAAGTACTGAAAAGTGTGGCAAAGTACTGAAAAGCGTGGCAAAGTACTGAAAAGTGGTGGCAAAGTCGTGGCAAAGTACTGAAAAGTGTGGCAAAGTACTGAAAAGTTGTGGCAAAGTTCTGAAAAGTAGTGGCAAAGTACTGAAAGGTAGTAGCAAAGTGCTGATAAGTGTGGCAAAGTATTGAAAAGTTGTGGCAAAGTGCTGAAAAGTAGTGGCAAAGTACTGAAAAGCAGTGGCAAAGTACTGAAAAGTGTGGCAAAGTACTGAAAAGTTGTGGCAAAGTACTGAAAAGTGTGGCAAAGTACTGAAAAGCGTGGCAAAGTACTGAAAAGTGGTGGCAAAGTCGTGGCAAAGTACTGAAAAGTGTGGCAAAGTACTGAAAAGTTGTGGCAAAGTTCTGAAAAGTAGTGGCAAAGTACTGAAAGGTAGTGGCAAAGTGCTGATAAGTGTGGCAAAGTATTGAAAAGTTGTGGCAAAGTGCTGAAAAGTAGTGGCAAAGTACTGAAAAGCAGTGGCAAAGTACTGAAAAGTGTGGCAAAGTACTGAAAAGTTGTGGCAAAGTACTGAAAAGTGTGGCAAAGTACTGAAAAGCGTGGCAAAGTACTGAAAAGTGGTGGCAAAGTCGTGGCAAAGTACTGAAAAGCGTGGCAAAGTACTGAAAAGTTGTGGCAAAGTTCTGAAAAGTAGTGGCAAAGTACTGAAAGGTAGTGGCAAAGTGCTGATAAGTGTGGCAAAGTACTGAAAAGCAGTGGCAAAGTACTGAAAATTGTGGCAAAGTACTGAAAAGTTGTGGCAAAGTACTGAAAAGTGTGGCAAAGTACTGAAAAGCGTGGCAAAGTACTGAAAAGTGGTGGCAAAGTAGTGGCAAAGTACTGAAAAGTGTTGCAAAGTACTGAAAAGTTGTGGCAAAGTGCTGAAAAGAAGTGGCAAAGTAATGAAAGGTTGTGGCAAAGTACTGAAAGGCAGTGGCAAAGTGCTGAAAAGTAGTGGCAAAGTACTGAAAAAGTGTGGCAAAGTACTGAAAGGTAGTGGCAAAGTGCTGATAAGTGTGGCAAAGTATTGAAAAGTTGTGGCAAAGTGCTGAAAAGTAGAGGCAAAGTACTGAAAAGTAGTGGAAAAGTACTGAAAAGTGTGGCAAAGTACTGAAAAGTGTGGCAAAGTACTGAAAAGTTGTGGCAAAGTCGTGGCAAAGTACTGAAAAGTGTGGCAAAGTACTGAAAAGTTGTGGCAAAGTTCTGAAAAGTAGTGGCAAAGTACTGAAAGGTAGTGGCAAAGTGCTGATAAGTGTGGCAAAGTATTGAAAAGTTGTGGCAAAGTGCTGAAAAGTAGTGGCAAAGTACTGAAAAGCAGTGGCAAAGTGATGAAAAGTAGTGGCAAAGTACTGAAAAGTAGTGGAAAAGTACTGAAAAGTGTGGCAAAGTACTGAAAAGTGTGGCAAAGTACTGAAAAGTTGTGGCAAAGTCGTGGCAAAGTACTGAAAAGTGTGGCAAAGTACTGAAAAGTTGTGGCAAAGTTCTGAAAAGTAGTGGCAAAGTACTGAAAGGTAGTGGCAAAGTGCTGATAAGTGTGGCAAAGTATTGAAAAGTTGTGGCAAAGTGCTGAAAAGTAGTGGCAAAGTACTGAAAAGCAGTGGCAAAGTACTGAAAAGTGTGGCAAAGTACTGAAAAGTTGTGGCAAAGTACTGAAAAGTGTGGCAAAGTACTGAAAAGCGTGGCAAAGTACTGAAAAGTGGTGGCAAAGTCGTGGCAAAGTACTGAAAAGTGTGGCAAAGTACTGAAAAGTTGTGGCAAAGTACTGAAAAGTGTGGCAAAGTACTGAAAGGTAGTGGCAAAGTGCTGATAAGTGTGGCAAAGTATTGAAAAGTTGTGGCAAAGTGCTGAAAAGTAGTGGCAAAGTACTGAAAAGCAGTGGCAAAGTACTGAAAAGTGTGGCAAAGTACTGAAAAGTTGTGGCAAAGTACTGAAAAGTGTGGCAAAGTACTGAAAAGCGTGGCAAAGTACTGAAAAGTGGTGGCAAAGTCGTGGCAAAGTACTGAAAAGCGTGGCAAAGTACTGAAAAGTTGTGGCAAAGTTCTGAAAAGTAGTGGCAAAGTACTGAAAGGTAGTGGCAAAGTGCTGATAAGTGTGGCAAAGTATTGAAAAGTTGTGGCAAAGTGCTGAAAAGTAGTGGCAAAGTACTGAAAAGCAGTGGCAAAGTACTGAAAATTGTGGCAAAGTACTGAAAAGTTGTGGCAAAGTACTGAAAAGTGTGGCAAAGTACTGAAAAGCTTGGCAAAGTACTGAAAAGTGGTGGCAAAGTAGTGGCAAAGTACTGAAAAGTGTTGCAAAGTACTGAAAAGTTGTGGCAAAGTGCTGAAAAGAAGTGGCAAAGTAATGAAAGGTTGTGGCAAAGTACTGAAAGGCAGTGGCAAAGTGCTGAAAAGTAGTGGCAAAGTACTGAAAAAGTGTGGCAAAGTACTGAAAGGTAGTGGCAAAGTGCTGATAAGTGTGGCAAAGTATTGAAAAGTTGTGGCAAAGTGCTGAAAAGTAGAGGCAAAGTACTGAAAAGTGTGGCAAAGTAATGAAAAGTTGTGGCAAAGTGATGAAAAGTAGTGGCAAAGTACTGAAAAGTAGTGGAAAAGTACTGAAAAGTGTGGCAAAGTACTGAAAAGTGTGGCAAAGTACTGAAAAGTTGTGGCAAAGTCGTGGCAAAGTACTGAAAAGTGTGGCAAAGTACTGAAAAGTTGTGGCAAAGTTCTGAAAAGTAGTGGCAAAGTACTGAAAGGTAGTGGCAAAGTGCTGATAAGTGTGGCAAAGTATTGAAAAGTTGTGGCAAAGTGCTGAAAAGTAGTGGCAAAGTACTGAAAAGCAGTGGCAAAGTACTGAAAAGTGTGGCAAAGTACTGAAAAGTTGTGGCAAAGTACTGAAAAGTGTGGCAAAGTACTGAAAAGCGTGGCAAAGTTCTGAAAAGTGGTGGCAAAGTCGTGGCAAAGTACTGAAAAGTGTGGCAAAGTACTGAAAAGTTGTGGCAAAGTTCTGAAAAGTAGTGGCAAAGTACTGAAAGGTAGTGGCAAAGTGCTGATAAGTGTGGCAAAGTATTGAAAAGTTGTGGCAAAGTGCTGAAAAGTAGTGGCAAAGTACTGAAAAGCAGTGGCAAAGTACTGAAAAGTGTGGCAAAGTACTGAAAAGTTGTGGCAAAGTACTGAAAAGTGTGGCAAAGTACTGAAAAGCGTGGCAAAGTACTGAAAAGTGGTGGCAAAGTCGTGGCAAAGTACTGAAAAGTGTGGCAAAGTACTGAAAAGTTGTGGCAAAGTTCTGAAAAGTAGTGGCAAAGTACTGAAAGGTAGTGGCAAAGTGCTGATAAGTGTGGCAAAGTATTGAAAAGTTGTGGCAAAGTGCTGAAAAGTAGTGGCAAAGTACTGAAAAGCAGTGGCAAAGTACTGAAAAGTGTGGCAAAGTACTGAAAAGTTGTGGCAAAGTACTGAAAAGTGTGACAAAGTACTGAAAAGCGTGGCAAAGTACTGAAAAGTGGTGGCAAAGTGCTGATAAGTGTGGCAAAGTATTGAAAAGTTGTGGCAAAGTGCTGAAAAGTTGTGGCAAAGTTCTGAAAAGTAGTGGCAAAGTACTGAAAGGTAGTGGCAAAGTGCTGATAAGTGTGGCAAAGTATTGAAAAGTTGTGGCAAAGTGCTGAAAAGTAGTGGCAAAGTACTGAAAAGCAGTGGCAAAGTACTGAAAATTGTGGCAAAGTACTGAAAAGTTGTGGCAATGTACTGAAAAGTGTGGCAAAGTACTGAAAAGCGTGGCAAAGTACTGAAAAGTGGTGGCAAAGTAGTGGCAAAGTACTGAAAAGTGTTGCAAAGTACTGAAAAGTTGTGGCAAAGTGCTGAAAAGAAGTGGCAAAGTAATGAAAGGTTGTGGCAAAGTACTGAAAGGCAGTGGCAAAGTGCTGAAAAGTAGTGGCAAAGTACTGAAAAAGTGTGGCAAAGTACTGAAAAGTTGTGGCAAAGTGCTGACAAGTTGTGGCAAAATACTGAAAATCAGTGGCAAAGTACTGAAAAGTGTGGAAAAGTACTGAAAAGTTGTGGCAAAGTCGTGGCAAAGTACTGAAAAGTGTGGCAAAGTACTGAAAAGTTGTGGCAAAGTGCTGAAAAGTAGAGGCAAAGTACTGAAAAGTGTGGCAAAGTACTGAAAAGTTGTGGCAAAGTGATGAAAAGTAGTGGCAAAGTACTGAAAAGTAGTGGAAAAGTAGTGAAAAGTGTGGCAAAGTACTGAAAAGTGTGGCAAAGTACTGAAAAGTTGTGGCAAAGTCGTGGCAAAGTAGTGAAAAGTGTGGCAAAGTACTGAAAAGTTGTGGCAAAGTTCTGAAAAGTAGTGGCAAAGTACTGAAAGGTAGTGGCAAAGTGCTGATAAGTGTGGCAAAGTATTGAAAAGTTGTGGCAAAGTGCTGAAAAGTAGTGGCAAAGTACTGAAAAGCAGTGGCAAAGTACTGAAAAGTGTGGCAAAGTACTGAAAAGTTGTGGCAAAGTACTGAAAAGTGTGGCAAAGTACTGAAAAGCGTGGCAAAGTACTGAAAAGTGGTGGCAAAGTCGTGGCAAAGTACTGAAAAGCGTGGCAAAGTACTGAAAAGTTGTGGCAAAGTTCTGAAAAGTAGTGGCAAAGTACTGAAAGGTAGTGGCAAAGTGCTGATAAGTGTGGCAAAGTATTGAAAAGTTGTGGCAAAGTGCTGAAAAGTAGAGGCAAAGTACTGAAAAGTGTGGCAAAGTAATGAAAAGTTGTGGCAAAGTGATGAAAAGTAGTGGCAAAGTACTGAAAAGTAGTGGAAAAGTACTGAAAAGTGTGGCAAAGTACTGAAAAGTGTGGCAAAGTACTGAAAAGTTGTGGCAAAGTCGTGGCAAAGTACTGAAAAGTGTGGCAAAGTACTGAAAAGTTGTGGCAAAGTTCTGAAAAGTAGTGGCAAAGTACTGAAAGGTAGTGGCAAAGTGCTGATAAGTGTGGCAAAGTATTGAAAAGTTGTGGCAAAGTGCTGAAAAGTAGTGGCAAAGTACTGAAAAGCAGTGGCAAAGTACTGAAAAGTGTGGCAAAGTACTGAAAAGTTGTGGCAAAGTGCTGAAAAGAAGTGGCAAAGTAATGAAAGGTTGTGGCAAAGTACTGAAAGGCAGTGGCAAAGTGCTGAAAAGTAGTGGCAAAGTACTGAAAAAGTGTGGCAAAGTACTGAAAAGTTGTGGCAAAGTGCTGACAAGTTGTGGCAAAATACTGAAAATCAGTGGCAAAGTACTGAAAAGTGTGGAAAAGTACTGAAAAGTTGTGGCAAAGTCGTGGCAAAGTACTGAAAAGTGTGGCAAAGTACTGAAAAGTTGTGGCAAAGTGCTGAAAAGTAGAGGCAAAGTACTGAAAAGTGTGGCAAAGTACTGAAAAGTTGTGGCAAAGTGATGAAAAGTAGTGGCAAAGTACTGAAAAGTGTGGCAAAGTACTGAAAAGTTGTGGCAAAGTCGTGGCAAAGTAGTGAAAAGTGTGGCAAAGTACTGAAAAGTTGTGGCAAAGTTCTGAAAAGTAGTGGCAAAGTACTGAAAGGTAGTGGCAAAGTGCTGATAAGTGTGGCAAAGTATTGAAAAGTTGTGGCAAAGTGCTGAAAAGTAGTGGCAAAGTACTGAAAAGCAGTGGCAAAGTACTGAAAAGTGTGGCAAAGTACTGAAAAGTTGTGGCAAAGTACTGAAAAGTGTGGCAAAGTACTGAAAAGCGTGGCAAAGTACTGAAAAGTGGTAGCAAAGTCGTGGCAAAGTACTGAAAAGCGTGGCAAAGTACTGAAAAGTTGTGGCAAAGTTCTGAAAAGTAGTGGCAAAGTACTGAAAGGTAGTGGCAAAGTGCTGATAAGTGTGGCAAAGTATTGAAAAGTTGTGGCAAAGTGCTGAAAAGTAGAGGCAAAGTACTGAAAAGTGTGGCAAAGTAATGAAAAGTTGTGGCAAAGTGATGAAAAGTAGTGGCAAAGTACTGAAAAGTAGTGGAAAAGTACTGAAAAGTGTGGCAAAGTACTGAAAAGTGTGGCAAAGTACTGAAAAGTTGTGGCAAAGTCGTGGCAAAGTACTGAAAAGTGTGGCAAAGTACTGAAAAGTTGTGGCAAAGTTCTGAAAAGTAGTGGCAAAGTACTGAAAGGTAGTGGCAAAGTGCTGATAAGTGTGGCAAAGTATTGAAAAGTTGTGGCAAAGTGCTGAAAAGTAGTGGCAAAGTACTGAAAAGCAGTGGCAAAGTACTGAAAAGTGTGGCAAAGTACTGAAAAGTTGTGGCAAAGTACTGAAAAGTGTGGCAAAGTACTGAAAAGCGTGGCAAAGTACTGAAAAGTGGTGGCAAAGTCGTGGCAAAGTACTGAAAAGTGTGGCAAAGTACTGAAAAGTTGTGGCAAAGTTCTGAAAAGTAGTGGCAAAGTACTGAAAGGTAGTGGCAAAGTGCTGATAAGTGTGGCAAAGTATTGAAAAGTTGTGGCAAAGTGCTGAAAAGTAGTGGCAAAGTACTGAAAAGCAGTGGCAAAGTACTGAAAAGTGTGGCAAAGTACTGAAAAGTTGTGGCAAAGTACTGAAAAGTGTGGCAAAGTACTGAAAAGCGTGGCAAAGTACTGAAAAGTGGTGGCAAAGTAGTGGCAAAGTACTGAAAAGTGTTTCAAAGTACTGAAAAGTTGTGGCAAAGTGCTGAAAAGAAGTGGCAAAGTAATGAAAGGTTGTGGCAAAGTACTGAAAGGCAGTGGCAAAGTGCTGAAAAGTAGTGGCAAAGTACTGAAAAAGTGTGGCAAAGTACTGAAAAGTTGTGGCAAAGTGCTGACAAGTTGTGGCAAAATACTGAAAATCAGTGGCAAAGTACTGAAAAGTGTGGAAAAGTACTGAAAAGTTGTGGCAAAGTCGTGGCAAAGTACTGAAAAGTGTGGCAAAGTACTGAAAAGTTGTGGCAAAGTGCTGAAAAGTAGAGGCAAAGTACTGAAAAGTGTGGCAAAGTACTGAAAAGTTGTGGCAAAGTGATGAAAAGTAGTGGCAAAGTACTGAAAAGTAGTGGAAAAGTAGTGAAAAGTGTGGCAAAGTACTGAAAAGTGTGGCAAAGTACTGAAAAGTTGTGGCAAAGTCGTGGCAAAGTAGTGAAAAGTGTGGCAAAGTACTGAAAAGTTGTGGCAAAGTTCTGAAAAGTAGTGGCAAAGTACTGAAAGATAGTGGCAAAGTGCTGATAAGTGTGGCAAAGTATTGAAAAGTTGTGGCAAAGTGCTGAAAAGTAGTGGCAAAGTACTGAAAAGCAGTGGCAAAGTACTGAAAAGTGTGGCAAAGTACTGAAAAGTTGTGGCAAAGTACTGAAAAGTGTGGCAAAGTACTGAAAAGCGTGGCAAAGTACTGAAAAGTGGTGGCAAAGTCGTGGCAAAGTACTGAAAAGCGTGGCAAAGTACTGAAAAGTTGTGGCAAAGTTCTGAAAAGTAGTGGCAAAGTACTGAAAGGTAGTGGCAAAGTGCTGATAAGTGTGGCAAAGTATTGAAAAGTTGTGGCAAAGTGCTGAAAAGTAGAGGCAAAGTACTGAAAAGTGTGGCAAAGTAATGAAAAGTTGTGGCAAAGTGATGAAAAGTAGTGGCAAAGTACTGAAAAGTAGTGGAAAAGTACTGAAAAGTGTGGCAAAGTACTGAAAAGTGTGGCAAAGTACTGAAAAGTTGTGGCAAAGTCGTGGCAAAGTACTGAAAAGTGTGGCAAAGTACTGAAAAGTTGTGGTAAAGTTCTGAAAAGTAGTGGCAAAGTACTGAAAGGTAGTGGCAAAGTGCTGATAAGTGTGGCAAAGTATTGAAAAGTTGTGGCAAAGTGTTGAAAAGTAGTGGCAAAGTACTGAAAAGCAGTGGCAAAGTACTGAAAAGTGTGGCAAAGTACTGAAAAGTTGTGGCAAAGTACTGAAAAGTGTGGCAAAGTACTGAAAAGCGTGGCAAAGTACTGAAAAGTGGTGGCAAAGTCGTGGCAAAGTACTGAAAAGTGTGGCAAAGTACTGAAAAGTTGTGGCAAAGTTCTGAAAAGTAGTGGCAAAGTACTGAAAGGTAGTGGCAAAGTGCTGATAAGTGTGGCAAAATATTGAAAAGTTGTGGCAAAGTGCTGAAAAGTAGTGGCAAAGTACTGAAAAGCAGTGGCAAAGTACTGAAAAGTGTGGCAAAGTACTGAAAAGTTGTGGCAAAGTACTGAAAAGTGTGGCAAAGTACTGAAAAGCGTGGCAAAGTACTGAAAAGTGGTGGCAAAGTCGTGGCAAAGTACTGAAAAGTGTGGCAAAGTACTGAAAAGTTGTGGCAAAGTTCTGAAAAGTAGTGGCAAAGTACTGAAAGGTAGTGGCAAAGTGCTGATAAGTGTGGCAAAGTATTGAAAAGTTGTGGCAAAGTGCTGAAAAGTAGTGGCAAAGTACTGAAAAGCAGTGGCAAAGTACTCAAAAGTGTGGCAAAGTACTGAAAAGTTGTGGCAAAGTACTGAAAAGTGTGGCAAAGTACTGAAAAGCGTGGCAAAGTACTGAAAAGTGGTGACAAAGTCGTGGCAAAGTACTGAAAAGCGTGGCAAAGTACTGAAAAGTTGTGGCAAAGTTCTGAAAAGTAGTGGCAAAGTACTGAAAGGTAGTGGCAAAGTGCTGATAAGTGTGGCAAAGTATTGAAAAGTTGTGGCAAAGTGCTGAAAAGTAGAGGCAAAGTACTGAAAAGTGTGGCAAAGTAATGAAAAGTTGTGGCAAAGTGATGAAAAGTAGTGGCAAAGTACTGAAAAGTAGTGGAAAAGTACTGAAAAGTGTGGCAAAGTACTGAAAAGTGTGGCAAAGTACTGAAAAGTTGTGGCAAAGTCGTGGCAAAGTACTGAAAAGTGTGGCAAAGTACTGAAAAGTTGTGGCAAAGTTCTGAAAAGTAGTGGCAAAGTACTGAAAGGTAGTGGCAAAGTGCTGATAAGTGTGGCAAAGTATTGAAAAGTTGTGGCAAAGTGCTGAAAAGTAGTGGCAAAGTACTGAAAAGCAGTGGCAAAGTACTGAAAAGTGTGGCAAAGTACTGAAAAGTTGTGGCAAAGTACTGAAAAGTGTGGCAAAGTACTGAAAAGCGTGGCAAAGTACTGAAAAGTCGTGGCAAAGTCGTGGCAAAGTACTGAAATGTGTGGCAAAGTAATGAAAAGTTGTGGCAATGTCATGGCAAAGTACTGAAATGTTGTGGCAATGTGCTGAAAAGTGTGGCAAAGTACCGAATAGTTGTGGCAAAGTCGTGGAAAAGTACTGAAAAGTGTGGCAAAGTACTGAAAAGTGTGGCAAAGTACTGAAAAGTTGTGGCAAAGTCGTGGCAAAGTACTGAAAAGTGTTGCAAAGTACTGAAAAGTTGTGGCGAAGTTCTGAAAATTAGTGGCAAAGTACTGAAAAGTAGTGGCAAAGTGATGAAAAGTGTGGCAAAGTACTGAAAAGTTGTGGCAAAGTGCTGAAAAGTAGTGGCAAAGTACTGAAAAGCAGTGGCAAAGTAATGAACAGTGTGGCAATGTACTGACAAGTTGTGGCAAAGTCGTGGCAATGTACTGAAAAGTGTGGCAAAGTACTGAAAAGTTTTGTCAAAATGCTGAAAAGTAGTGGCAAAGTACTGAAAAGTGTAGCAAAGTACTGAAAAGTTGTGGCAAAGTGCTGAAAAGTAGTGGCAAAGTACTGAAAAGCAGTGACAAAGTGTTGAAAAGTGTGCCAAAGTGATGAAAAGTGGTGGCAAATTACTGAAATGTGTGGCAAAGTACTGAAAAGTTGTGGCAAAGTACTGAAAAGTGTGGCAAAGTACTGAAAAGCGTGGCAAAGTACTGAAAAGTCGTGGCAAAGTCGTGGCAAAGTACTGAAATGTGTGGCAAAGTAATGAAAAGTTGTGGCAATGTCATGGCAAAGTACTGAAAAGTTGTGGCAATGTGCTGAAAAGTGTGGCAAAGTACCGAATAGTTGTGGCAAAGTCGTGGAAAAGTACTGAAAAGTGTGGCAAAGTACTGAAAAGTGTGGCAAAGTACTGAAAAGTTGTGGCAAAGTCGTGGCAAAGTACTGAAAAGTGTTGCAAAGTACTGAAAAGTTGTGGCGAAGTTCTGAAAATTAGTGGCAAAGTACTGAAAAGTAGTGGCAAAGTGATGAAAAGTGTGGCAAAGTACTGAAAAGTTGTGGCAAAGTGCTGAAAAGTAGTGGCAAAGTACTGAAAAGCAGTGGCAAAGTAATGAACAGTGTGGCAATGTACTGACAAGTTGTGGCAAAGTCGTGGCAATGTACTGAAAAGTGTGGCAAAGTACTGAAAAGTTTTGTCAAAATGCTGAAAAGTAGTGGCAAAGTACTGAAAAGTGTAGCAAAGTACTGAAAAGTTGTGGCAAAGTGCTGAAAAGTAGTGGCAAAGTACTGAAAAGCAGTGACAAAGTGTTGAAAAGTGTGCCAAAGTGATGAAAAGTGGTGGCAAATTACTGAAATGTGTGGCAAAGTACTGAAAAGTTGTGGCAAAGTACTGAAAAGTGTGGCAAAGTACTGAAAAGCGTGGCAAAGTACTGAAAAGTCGTGGCAAAGTCGTGGCAAAGTACTGAAATGTGTGGCAAAGTAATGAAAAGTTGTGGCAATGTCATGGCAAAGTACTGAAATGTTGTGGCAATGTGCTGAAAAGTGTGGCAAAGTACCGAATAGTTGTGGCAAAGTCGTGGAAAAGTACTGAAAAGTGTGGCAAAGTACTGAAAAGTGTGGCAAAGTACTGAAAAGTTGTGGCAAAGTCGTGGCAAAGTACTGAAAAGTGTTGCAAAGTACTGAAAAGTTGTGGCGAAGTTCTGAAAATTAGTGGCAAAGTACTGAAAAGTAGTGGCAAAGTGATGAAAAGTGTGGCAAAGTACTGAAAAGTTGTGGCAAAGTGCTGAAAAGTAGTGGCAAAGTACTGAAAAGCAGTGGCAAAGTAATGAACAGTGTGGCAATGTACTGACAAGTTGTGGCAAAGTCGTGGCAATGTACTGAAAAGTGTGGCAAAGTACTGAAAAGTTTTGTCAAAATGCTGAAAAGTAGTGGCAAAGTACTGAAAAGTGTAGCAAAGTACTGAAAAGTTGTGGCAAAGTGCTGAAAAGTAGTGGCAAAGTACTGAAAAGCAGTGACAAAGTGTTGAAAAGTGTGCCAAAGTGATGAAAAGTGGTGGCAAATTACTGAAATGTGTGGCAAAGTACTGAAATGTTGTGGCAATGTGCTGAAAAGTGTGGCAAAGTACCGAATAGTTGTGGCAAAGTCGTGGCAAAGTACTGAAATGTGTGGCAAAGTACTGAAAAATATGGCAAAGTACTGAAAAGTTGTGGCAAAGTCGTGGCAAAGTACTTAAAAGTGTGGCAAAGTACTGAAAAGTTGTGGCGAAGTTCTGAAAAGTAGTGGCAAAGTACTGAAAGGTAGTGGCAAAGTGATGAAAAGTGTGGCAAAGTACTGAAAAGTTGTGGCAAAGTGCTGAAAAGTAGTGGCAAAGTACTGAAAAGCAGTGGCAAAGTACTGAAAAGATTTGTCAAAATGCTGAAAAGTAGTGGCAAAGTACTGAAAAGTGTAGCAAAGTACTGAAAAGTTGTGGCAAAGTGCTGAAAAGCCTTGACAAAGTACTGAAAAGTGTGGCAAAGTACTGAAAAGTTGTGGCAAAGTGCTGAAAAGTGTGGCAAAGTACTGAAAAGTAGTGGCAAAGTGCTGAAAAGTGTGGCAAAGTACTGAAAAGTTGTGGCAAAATGCTGAAATATAGTGGCAAAGTACTGAAAAGTTGTGGCAAAGTACTGAAAGGCAGTGGCGAAGTGCTGAAAAGCAGTGGAAAAGTACTGAAAAGTGTGGCAAAGTACTAAAAAGTTGTGGCAAAGTCGTGGCAAAGTCCTGAACAGTGTGGCAAAGTAGTGAAAAGTTGTGGCAAAGTGCTGAAAAGTGTGGCAAAGTACTGAAAAGTTGTGGCAAAGTGCTGAAAAGTAGTGGCAAAGTACTGAAAAGTGTGGCAAAGTCCTGAAAAGTGTGGCCAAGTACTGAAAAGTTGTTGCAAAGTGCTGAAAAGTAGTGGCAAAGTACTGAAAAGTAGTGGCAAAGTGCTGAAAAGTGTGGCAAAGTACTGAAAAGTTGTGGCAAAGTGCTGAAAAGTAGTGGCAAAGTACTGAAAAGAAGTGGCAAAGTACTGAAATGTGTGGCAAAGTACTGAAAAGTTGTGGCAAAGTGCTGAAAAGTAGTGGCAAAGTACTGAAAAGTTGTGGCAAAGTCATGGCAAAGTACTGAAATATTGTGGCAATGTGCTGAAAAGTGTGGCAAAGTACTGAAAAGTTGTGGCAAAGTCGTGGAAAAGGACTGAAAAGTGTGGCAAAGTACTGAAAGGTTGTGGCAAAGTCGTGGCAAAGTACTGAAAAGTGTGGCAAAGTACTGAAAAGTTGTTGCAAAGTTCTGAAAAGTAGTGGCAAAGTACTGAAAGGTAGTGGCAAAGTGATGAAAAGTGGGGCATTGTACTGAAAAGTTTTGTCAAAATGCTGAAAAGTAGTGGCAAAGTACTGAAAAGTGTAGCAAAGTACTGAAAAGTTGTGGCAAAGTGCTGAAAAGTGTGGCAAAGTACTGAAAAGTTGTGGCAAAGTCGTGGCAAAGTACTGAAAAGTGTGGCAAAGTACTGAAAAGTTGTGGCAAAGTTCTGAAAAGTAGTGGCAAAGTACTGAAAGGTAGTGGCAAAGTGCTGATAAGTGTGGCAAAGTATTGAAAAGTTGTGGCAAAGTGCTGAAAAGTAGTGGCAAAGTACTGAAAAGCAGTGGCAAAGTACTGAAAAGTGTGGCAAAGTACTGAAAAGTTGTGGCAAAGTACTGAAAAGTGTGGCAAAGTACTGAAAAGCGTGGCAAAGTACTGAAAAGTGGTGGCAAAGTCGTGGCAAAGTACTGAAAAGCGTGGCAAAGTACTGAAAAGTTGTGGCAAAGTTCTGAAAAGTAGTGGCAAAGTACTGAAAGGTAGTGGCAAAGTGCTGATAAGTGTGGCAAAGTATTGAAAAGTTGTGGCAAAGTGCTGAAAAGTAGAGGCAAAGTACTGAAAAGTGTGGCAAAGTACTGAAAAGTTGTGGCAAAATGATGAAAAGTAGTGGCAAAGTACTGAAAAGTAGTGGAAAAGTACTGAAAAGTGTGGCAAAGTACTGAAAAGTGTGGCAAAGTACTGAAAAGTTGTGGCAAAGTCGTGGCAAAGTACTGAAAAGTGTGGCAAAGTACTGAAAAGTTGTGGCAAAGTTCTGAAAAGTAGTGGCAAAGTACTGAAAGGTAGTGGCAAAGTGCTGATAAGTGTGGCAAAGTATTGAAAAGTTGTGGCAAAGTGCTGAAAAGTCTGGTAAAGTACTGAAAAGTTGTGGCAAAGTCGTGGCAAAGTACTGAAAAGTGTGGCAAAGTACTGAAAAGTTGTGGCAAAGTTCTGAAAAGTAGTGGCAAAGTACTGCAAGGTAGTGGCAAAGTGCTGATAAGTGTGGCAAAGTATTGAAAAGTTGTGGCAAAGTGCTGAAAAGTAGTGGCAAAGTACTGAAAAGCAGTGGCAAAGTACTGAAAAGTGTGGCAAAGTACTGAAAAGTTGTGGCAAAGTACTGAAAAGTGTGGCAAAGTACTGAAAAGCGTGGCAAAGTACTGAAAAGTGGTGGCAAAGTCGTGACAAAGTACTGAAAAGCGTGGCAAAGTACTGAAAAGTTGTGGCAAAGTTCTGAAAAGTAGTGGCAAAGTACTGAAAGGTAGTGGCAAAGTGCTGATAAGTGTGGCAAAGTATTGAAAAGTTGTGGCAAAGTGCTGAAAAGTAGAGGCAAAGTACTGAAAAGTGTGGCAAAGTACTGAAAAGTTGTGGCAAAGTGATGAAAAGTAGTGGCAAAGTACTGAAAAGTAGTGGAAAAGTACTGAAAAGTGTGGCAAAGTACTGAAAAGTGTGGCAAAGTACTGAAAAGTTGTGGCAAAGTCGTGGCAAAGTACTGAAAAGTGTGGCAAAGTACTGAAAAGTTGTGGCAAAGTTCTGAAAAGTAGTGGCAAAGTACTGAAAGGTAGTGGCAAAGTGCTGATAAGTGTGGCAAAGTATTGAAAAGTTGTGGCAAAGTGCTGAAAAGTAGTGGCAAAGTACTGAAAAGCAGTGGCAAAGTACTGAAAAGTGTGGCAAAGTACTGAAAAGTTGTGGCAAAGTACTGAAAAGTGTGGCAAAGTACTGAAAAGCGTGGCAAAGTACTGAAAAGTGGTGGCAAAGTCGTGGCAAAGTACTGAAAAGTGTGGCAAAGTACTGAAAAGTTGTGGCAAAGTTCTGAAAAGTAGTGGCAAAGTACTGAAAGGTAGTGGCAAAGTGCTGATAAGTGTGGCAAAGTATTGAAAAGTTGTGACAAAGTGCTGAAAAGTAGTGGCAAAGTACTGAAAAGTAGTGGCGAAGTGCTGAAAAGTGTGGCAAAGTACTGACAAGTTGTGGCAAAGTCGTGGCAAAGTACTGAAAAGCGTGGCAAAGTACAGAAAAGTTGTGGCAAAGTACTGAAATGTGTGGCAAAGTACTGAAAAGTTGTGGCAATGTCATGGCAAAGTACTGAAATGTTGTGGCAATGTGCTGAAAAGTGTGGCAAAGTACCGAATAGTTGTGGCAAAGTCGTGGAAAAGTACTGAAAATTGTGGCAAAGTACTGAAAAGTGTGGCAAAGTACTGAAAAGTTGTGGCAAAGTCGTGGCAAAGTACTGAAAAGTGTTGCAAAGTACTGAAAAGTTGTGGCGAAGTTCTGAAAAGTAGTGGCAAAGTACTGAAAGGTAGTGGCAAAGTGATGAAAAGTGTGGCAAAGTACTGAAAAGTTGTGGCAAAGTGCTGAAAAGTAGTGGCAAAGTACTGAAAAGCAGTGGCAAAGTAATGAACAGTGTGGCAATGTACTGACAAGTTGTGGCAAAGTCGTGGCAATGTACTGAAAAATGTGGCAAAGTACTGAAAAGTTTTGTCAAAATGCTGAAAAGTAGTGGCAAAGTACTGAAAAGTGTAGCAAAGTACTGAAAAGTTGTGGCAAAGTGCTGAAAAGTAGTGGCAAAGTTCTGAAAAGCAGTGACAAAGTGTTGAAAAGTGTGGCAAAGTGATGAAAAGTGGTGGCAAATTACTGAAATGTGTGGCAAAGTACTGAAATGTTGTGGCAATGTGCTGAAAAGTGTGGCAAAGTACCGAATAGTTGTGGCAAAGTCGTGGCAAAGTACTGAAATGTGTGGCAAAGTACTGAAAAATGTGGCAAAGTACTGAAAAGTGTGGCAAAGTACTGAAAAGTTGTGGCAAAGTTCTGAAAAGTAGTGGCAAAGTACTGAAAGGTAGTGGCAAAGTGCTGATAAGTGTGGCAAAGTATTGAAAAGTTGTGACAAAGTGCTGAAAAGTAGTGGCAAAGTACTGAAAAGTAGTGGCGAAGTGCTGAAAAGTGTGGCAAAGTACTGACAAGTTGTGGCAAAGTCGTGGCAAAGTACTGAAAAGCGTGGCAAAGTACAGAAAAGTTGTGGCAAAGTACTGAAATGTGTGGCAAAGTACTGAAAAGTTGTGGCAATGTCATGGCAAAGTACTGAAATGTTGTGGCAATGTGCTGAAAAGTGTGGCAAAGTACCGAATAGTTGTGGCAAAGTCGTGGAAAAGTACTGAAAATTGTGGCAAAGTACTGAAAAGTGTGGCAAAGTACTGAAAAGTTGTGGCAAAGTCGTGGCAAAGTACTGAAAAGTGTTGCAAAGTACTGAAAAGTTGTGGCGAAGTTCTGAAAAGTAGTGGCAAAGTACTGAAAGGTAGTGGCAAAGTGATGAAAAGTGTGGCAAAGTACTGAAAAGTTGTGGCAAAGTGCTGAAAAGTAGTGGCAAAGTACTGAAAAGCAGTGGCAAAGTAATGAACAGTGTGGCAATGTACTGACAAGTTGTGGCAAAGTCGTGGCAATGTACTGAAAAATGTGGCAAAGTACTGAAAAGTTTTGTCAAAATGCTGAAAAGTAGTGGCAAAGTACTGAAAAGTGTAGCAAAGTACTGAAAAGTTGTGGCAAAGTGCTGAAAAGTAGTGGCAAAGTTCTGAAAAGCAGTGACAAAGTGTTGAAAAGTGTGGCAAAGTGATGAAAAGTGGTGGCAAATTACTGAAATGTGTGGCAAAGTACTGAAATGTTGTGGCAATGTGCTGAAAAGTGTGGCAAAGTACCGAATAGTTGTGGCAAAGTCGTGGCAAAGTACTGAAATGTGTGGCAAAGTACTGAAAAATGTGGCAAAGTACTGAAAAGTTGTGGCAAAGTCGTGGCAAAGTACTTAAAAGTGTGGCAAAGTACTGAAAAGTTGTGGCGAAGTTCTGAAAAGTAGTGGCAAAGTACTGAAAGGTAGAGGCAAAGTGATGAAAAGTGTGGCATAGTACTGACAAGTTGTGGCAAAGTGCTGAAAAGTAGTGGCAAAGTACTGAAAAGAAGTGGCAAAGTACTGAAAAGATTTGTCAAAATGCTGAAAAGTAGTGGCAAAGTACTGAAAAGTGTAGCAAAGTACTGAAAAGTTGTGGCAAAGTGCTGAAAAGCCTTGACAAAGTACTGAAAAGTGTGGCAAAGTACTGAAAAGTTGTGGCAAAGTGCTGAAAAGTGTGGCAAAGTACTGAAAAGTAGTGGCAAAGTGCTGAAAAGTGTGGCAAAGTACTGAAAAGTTGTGGCAAAATGCTGAAATATAGTGGCAAAGTACTGAAAAGTTGTGGCAAAGTACTGAAAGGCAGTGGCGAAGTGCTGAAAAGCAGTGGAAAAGTACTGAAAAGTGTGGCAAAGTACTAAAAAGTTGTGGCCAAGTCGTGGCAAAGTCCTGAACAGTGTGGCAAAGTAGTGAAAAGTTGTGGCAAAGTGCTGAAAAGTGTGGCAAAGTACTGAAAAGTTGTGGCAAAGTGCTGAAAAGTAGTGGCAAAGTACTGAAAAGTGTGGCAAAGTCCTGAAAAGTGTGGCCAAGTACTGAAAAGTTGTTGCAAAGTGCTGAAAAGTAGTGGCAAAGTACTGAAAAGTAGTGGCAAAGTGCTGAAAAGTGTGGCAAAGTACTGAAAAGTTGTGGCAAAGTGCTGAAAAGTAGTGGCAAAGTACTGAAAAGAAGTGGCAAAGTACTGAAATGTGTGGCAAAGTACTGAAAAGTTGTGGCAAAGTGCTGAAAAGTAGTGGCAAAGTACTGAAAAGTTGTGGCAAAGTCATGGCAAAGTACTGAAATATTGTGGCAATGTGCTGAAAAGTGTGGCAAAGTACTGAAAAGTTGTGGCAAAGTCGTGGAAAAGGACTGAAAAGTGTGGCAAAGTACTGAAAGGTTGTGGCAAAGTCGTGGCAAAGTACTGAAAAGTGTGGCAAAGTACTGAAAAGTTGTTGCAAAGTTCTGAAAAGTAGTGGCAAAGTACTGAAAGGTAGTGGCAAAGTGATGAAAAGTGGGGCATTGTACTGAAAAGTTGTGGCAAAGTCGTGGCAAAGTACTGAAAAGTGCGGCAAAGTACTGAAAAGTTTTGTCAAAATGCTGAAAAGTAGTGGCAAAGTACTGAAAAGTGTAGCAAAGTACTGAAAAGTTGTGGCAAAGTGCTGAAAAGTGTGGCAAAGTACTGAAAAGTTGTGGCAAAGTCGTGGCAAAGTACTGAAAAGTGTGGCAAAGTACTGAAAAGTTGTGGCAAAGTTCTGAAAAGTAGTGGCAAAGTACTGAAAGGTAGTGGCAAAGTGCTGATAAGTGTGGCAAAGTATTGAAAAGTTGTGGCAAAGTGCTGAAAAGTAGTGGCAAAGTACTGAAAAGCAGTGGCAAAGTACTGAAAAGTGTGGCAAAGTACTGAAAAGTTGTGGCAAAGTACTGAAAAGTGTGGCAAAGTACTGAAAAGCGTGGCAAAGTACTGAAAAGTGGTGGCAAAGTCGTGGCAAAGTACTGAAAAGCGTGGCAAAGTACTGAAAAGTTGTGGCAAAGTTCTGAAAAGTAGTGGCAAAGTACTGAAAGGTAGTGGCAAAGTGCTGATAAGTGTGGCAAAGTATTGAAAAGTTGTGGCAAAGTGCTGAAAAGTAGAGGCAAAGTACTGAAAAGTGTGGCAAAGTACTGAAAAGTTGTGGCAAAATGATGAAAAGTAGTGGCAAAGTACTGAAAAGTAGTGGAAAAGTACTGAAAAGTGTGGCAAAGTACTGAAAAGTGTGGCAAAGTACTGAAAAGTTGTGGCAAAGTCGTGGCAAAGTACTGAAAAGTGTGGCAAAGTACTGAAAAGTTGTGGCAAAGTTCTGAAAAGTAGTGGCAAAGTACTGAAAGGTAGTGGCAAAGTGCTGATAAGTGTGGCAAAGTATTGAAAAGTTGTGGCAAAGTGCTGAAAAGTCTGGTAAAGTACTGAAAAGTTGTGGCAAAGTCGTGGCAAAGTACTGAAAAGTGTGGCAAAGTACTGAAAAGTTGTGGCAAAGTTCTGAAAAGTAGTGGCAAAGTACTGCAAGGTAGTGGCAAAGTGCTGATAAGTGTGGCAAAGTATTGAAAAGTTGTGGCAAAGTGCTGAAAAGTAGTGGCAAAGTACTGAAAAGCAGTGGCAAAGTACTGAAAAGTGTGGCAAAGTACTGAAAAGTTGTGGCAAAGTACTGAAAAGTGTGGCAAAGTACTGAAAAGCGTGGCAAAGTACTGAAAAGTGGTGGCAAAGTCGTGGCAAAGTACTGAAAAGCGTGGCAAAGTACTGAAAAGTTGTGGCAAAGTTCTGAAAAGTAGTGGCAAAGTACTGAAAGGTAGTGGCAAAGTGCTGATAAGTGTGGCAAAGTATTGAAAAGTTGTGGCAAAGTGCTGAAAAGTAGAGGCAAAGTACTGAAAAGTGTGGCAAAGTACTGAAAAGTTGTGGCAAAGTGATGAAAAGTAGTGGCAAAGTACTGAAAAGTAGTGGAAAAGTACTGAAAAGTGTGGCAAAGTACTGAAAAGTGTGGCAAAGTACTGAAAAGTTGTGGCAAAGTCGTGGCAAAGTACTGAAAAGTGTGGCAAAGTACTGAAAAGTTGTGGCAAAGTTCTGAAAAGTAGTGGCAAAGTACTGAAAGGTAGTGGCAAAGTGCTGATAAGTGTGGCAAAGTATTGAAAAGTTGTGGCAAAGTGCTGAAAAGTAGTGGCAAAGTACTGAAAAGCAGTGGCAAAGTACTGAAAAGTGTGGCAAAGTACTGAAAAGTTGTGGCAAAGTACTGAAAAGTGTGGCAAAGTACTGAAAAGCGTGGCAAAGTACTGAAAAGTGGTGGCAAAGTCGTGGCAAAGTACTGAAAAGTGTGGCAAAGTACTGAAAAGTTGTGGCAAAGTTCTGAAAAGTAGTGGCAAAGTACTGAAAGGTAGTGGCAAAGTGCTGATAAGTGTGGCAAAGTATTGAAAAGTTGTGACAAAGTGCTGAAAAGTAGTGGCAAAGTACTGAAAAGTAGTGGCGAAGTGCTGAAAAGTGTGGCAAAGTACTGACAAGTTGTGGCAAAGTCGTGGCAAAGTACTGAAAAGCGTGGCAAAGTACAGAAAAGTTGTGGCAAAGTACTGAAATGTGTGGCAAAGTACTGAAAAGTTGTGGCAATGTCATGGCAAAGTACTGAAATGTTGTGGCAATGTGCTGAAAAGTGTGGCAAAGTACCGAATAGTTGTGGCAAAGTCGTGGAAAAGTACTGAAAATTGTGGCAAAGTACTGAAAAGTGTGGCAAAGTACTGAAAAGTTGTGGCAAAGTCGTGGCAAAGTACTGAAAAGTGTTGCAAAGTACTGAAAAGTTGTGGCGAAGTTCTGAAAAGTAGTGGCAAAGTACTGAAAGGTAGTGGCAAAGTGATGAAAAGTGTGGCAAAGTACTGAAAAGTTGTGGCAAAGTGCTGAAAAGTAGTGGCAAAGTACTGAAAAGCAGTGGCAAAGTAATGAACAGTGTGGCAATGTACTGACAAGTTGTGGCAAAGTCGTGGCAATGTACTGAAAAATGTGGCAAAGTACTGAAAAGTTTTGTCAAAATGCTGAAAAGTAGTGGCAAAGTACTGAAAAGTGTAGCAAAGTACTGAAAAGTTGTGGCAAAGTGCTGAAAAGTAGTGGCAAAGTTCTGAAAAGCAGTGACAAAGTGTTGAAAAGTGTGGCAAAGTGATGAAAAGTGGTGGCAAATTACTGAAATGTGTGGCAAAGTACTGAAATGTTGTGGCAATGTGCTGAAAAGTGTGGCAAAGTACCGAATAGTTGTGGCAAAGTCGTGGCAAAGTACTGAAATGTGTGGCAAAGTACTGAAAAATGTGGCAAAGTACTGAAAAGTGTGGCAAAGTACTGAAAAGTTGTGGCAAAGTTCTGAAAAGTAGTGGCAAAGTACTGAAAGGTAGTGGCAAAGTGCTGATAAGTGTGGCAAAGTATTGAAAAGTTGTGACAAAGTGCTGAAAAGTAGTGGCAAAGTACTGAAAAGTAGTGGCGAAGTGCTGAAAAGTGTGGCAAAGTACTGACAAGTTGTGGCAAAGTCGTGGCAAAGTACTGAAAAGCGTGGCAAAGTACAGAAAAGTTGTGGCAAAGTACTGAAATGTGTGGCAAAGTACTGAAAAGTTGTGGCAATGTCATGGCAAAGTACTGAAATGTTGTGGCAATGTGCTGAAAAGTGTGGCAAAGTACCGAATAGTTGTGGCAAAGTCGTGGAAAAGTACTGAAAATTGTGGCAAAGTACTGAAAAGTGTGGCAAAGTACTGAAAAGTTGTGGCAAAGTCGTGGCAAAGTACTGAAAAGTGTTGCAAAGTACTGAAAAGTTGTGGCGAAGTTCTGAAAAGTAGTGGCAAAGTACTGAAAGGTAGTGGCAAAGTGATGAAAAGTGTGGCAAAGTACTGAAAAGTTGTGGCAAAGTGCTGAAAAGTAGTGGCAAAGTACTGAAAAGCAGTGGCAAAGTAATGAACAGTGTGGCAATGTACTGACAAGTTGTGGCAAAGTCGTGGCAATGTACTGAAAAATGTGGCAAAGTACTGAAAAGTTTTGTCAAAATGCTGAAAAGTAGTGGCAAAGTACTGAAAAGTGTAGCAAAGTACTGAAAAGTTGTGGCAAAGTGCTGAAAAGTAGTGGCAAAGTTCTGAAAAGCAGTGACAAAGTGTTGAAAAGTGTGGCAAAGTGATGAAAAGTGGTGGCAAATTACTGAAATGTGTGGCAAAGTACTGAAATGTTGTGGCAATGTGCTGAAAAGTGTGGCAAAGTACCGAATAGTTGTGGCAAAGTCGTGGCAAAGTACTGAAATGTGTGGCAAAGTACTGAAAAATGTGGCAAAGTACTGAAAAGTTGTGGCAAAGTCGTGGCAAAGTACTTAAAAGTGTGGCAAAGTACTGAAAAGTTGTGGCGAAGTTCTGAAAAGTAGTGGCAAAGTACTGAAAGGTAGTGGCAAAGTGATGAAAAGTGTGGCAAAGTACTGAAAAGTTGTGGCAAAGTGCTGAAAAGTAGTGGCAAAGTACTGAAAAGCAGTGGCAAAGTACTGAAACGTTTTGTCAAAATGCTGAAAAGTAGTGGCAATGTACTGAAAAGTGTAGCAAAGTACTGAAAAGTTGTGGCAAAGTGCTGAAAAGCCTTGACAAAGTACTGAAAAGTGTGGCAAAGTACTGAAAAGTTGTGGCAAAGTGCTGAAAAGTGTGGCAAAGTACTGAAAAGTAGTGGCAAAGTGCTGAAAAGTGTGGCAAAGTACTGAAAAGTTGTGGCAAAATGCTGAAATATAGTGGCAAAGTACTGAAAAGTTGTGGCAAAGTACTGAAAGGCAGTGGCGAAGTGCTGAAAAGTAGTGGCAAAGTACTGAAAAAGTGTGGCAAAATACTGAAAAGTTGTGGCAAAGTGCTGAAAAGTTGTGGCAAAGTACTGAAAAGCAGTGGAAAAGTACTGAAAAGTGAGGCAAAGTACTAAAAAGTTGTGGCAAAGTCATGGCAAAGTCCTGAACAGTGTGGCAAAGTAGTGAAAAGTTGTGGCAAAGTGCTGAAAAGTGTGGCAAAGTACTGAAAAGTTGTGGCAAAGTGCTGAAAAGTAGTGGCAAAGTACTGAAAAGTGTGGCAAAGTCCTGAAAAGTGTGGCCAAGTACTGAAAAGTTGTGGCAAAGTGCTGAAAAGTAGTGGCAAAGTACTGAAAAGTAGTGGCAAAGTGCTGAAAAGTGTGGCAAAGTACTGAAAAGTTGTGGCAAAGTGCTGAAAAGTAGTGGCAAAGTACTGAAAAGGAGTGGCAAAGTACTGAAATGTGTGGCCAAGTAATGAAAAGTTGTGGCAAAGTGCTGAAAAGTAGTGGCAAAGTACTGAAAAGTTGTGGCAAAATCATGGCAAAGTACTGAAATATTGTGGCAATGTGCTGAAAAGTGTGGCAAAGTACTGAAAGGTTGTGGCAAAGTCGTGGCAAAGTACTGAAAAGTGTGGCAAAGTACTGAAAAGTTGTTGCAAAGTTCTGAAAAGTAGTGGCAAAGTACTGAAAGGTAGTGGCAAAGTGATGAAAAGTGGGGCATTGTACTGAAAAGTTGTGGCAAAGTCGTGGCAAAGTACTGAAAAGTGCGGCAAAGTACTGACAAGTTTTGTCAAAATGCTGAAAAGTAGTGGCAAAGTACTGAAAAGTGTAGCAAAGTACTGAAAAGTTGTGGCAAAGTGCTGAAAAGTAGTGGCAAATTACTGAAAAGTAGTGGCAATGTGCTGAAAAGTGTGGCAAAGTACTGAAAGGTTGTGGCAAAGTCGTGGCAAAGTACTGAAAAGTGTGGCAAAGTACTGAAAAGTTGTTGCAAAGTTCTGAAAAGTAGTGGCAAAGTACTGAAAGGTAGTGGCAAAGTGATGAAAAGTGGGGCATTGTACTGAAAAGTTGTGGCAAAGTCGTGGCAAAGTACTGAAAAGTGCGGCAAAGTACTGACAAGTTTTGTCAAAATGCTGAAAAGTAGTGGCAAAGTACTGAAAAGTGTGGCAAAGTACTGAAAAGTTGTGGCAAAGTGCTGAAAAGTAGTGGCAAATTACTGAAAAGTAGTGGCAAAGTGCTGAAAAGTGTGGCAAAGTACTGAAAAGTTGTGGCAAAGTGCTGAATTATAGTGGCAAAGTACTGAAAAATTGTGGCAAAGTACTGAAAGGCAGTGGCGAAGTGCTGAAAAGTAGTGGCAGAGTACTGAAAAAGTGTGGCAAAGTACTGAAAAGTTGTGGCAAAGTGCTGAAAAGTTGTGGCAAAGTACTGAAAAGCAGTGACAAAGTACTGAAAAGTGTGGCAAAGTACTGAAAAGTTGTGGCAAAGTACTGACAAGTTGTGGCAAAGTGCTGAAAAGTAGTGGCAGAGTACTGAAAAGTGTGGCCAAGTACTGAAAAGTTGTGGCAAAGTGCTGAAAAGTAGTGGCAAAGTACTGAAAAGTAGTGGCAAAGTGCTGAAAAGTGTGGCAAAGTACTGAAAAGTTGTGGCAAAGTGCTGAAAAGTAGTGGCAAAGTACTGAAAAGGAGTGGCAAAGTACTGAAATGTGTGGCAAAGTACTGAAAAGTTGTGGCAAAGTGCTGAAAAGTAGTGGCAAAGTACTGAAAAGTTGTGGCAAAGTCATGGCAAAGTACTGAAATATTGTGGCAATGTGCTGAAAAGTGTGGCAAAGTACTGAAAAGTTGTGGCAAAGTCGTGGAAAAGGACTGAAAAGTGTGGCAAAGTACTGAAAAGTGTGGCAAAGTACTGAAAGGTTGTGGCAAAGTCGTGGCAAAGTACTGAAAAGTGTGGCAAAGTACTGAAAAGTTGTTGCAAAGTTCTGAAAAGTAGTGGCAAAGTACTGAAAGGTAGTGGCAAAGTGATGAAAAGTGGGGCATTGTACTGAAAAGTTGTGGCAAAGTCGTGGCAAAGTACTGAAAAGTGCGGCAAAGTACTGAACAGTTTTGTCAAAATGCTGAAAAGTAGTGGCAAAGTACTGAAAAGTGTAGCAAAGTACTGAAAAGTTGTGGCAAAGTGCTGAAAAGCCTTGACAAAGTACTGAAAAGTGTGGCAAAGTACTGAAAAGTTGTGGCAAAGTGCTGAAAAGTAGTGGCAAATTACTGAAAAGTAGTGGCAAAGTGCTGAAAAGTGTGGCAAAGTACTGAAAAGTTGTGGCAAAGTGCTGAATTATAGTGGCAAAGTACTGAAAAATTGTGGCAAAGTACTGAAAGGCAGTGGCGAAGTGCTGAAAAGTAGTGGCAGAGTACTGAAAAAGTGTGGCAAAGTACTGAAAAGTTGTGGCAAAGTGCTGAAAAGTTGTGGCAAAGTACTGAAAAGCAGTGACAAAGTACTGAAAAGTGTGGCAAAGTACTGAAAAGTTGTGGCAAAGTACTGACAAGTTGTGGCAAAGTGCTGAAAAGTAGTGGCAGAGTACTGAAAAGTGTGGCAAAGTACTGAAAAGTTGTGGCAAAGTGCTGAAAAGTAGAGGCAAAGTACTGAAAAGTGTGGCAGAGTACTGAAAAGTTGTGGAAAAGTGCTGAAAAGTGTGGCAAAGTGCTGAAAAGTAGTGGCAAAGTACTGAAAAGTGTGGCAAAGTCCTGAAAAGTGTGGCCAAGTACTGAAAAGTTGTGGCAAAGTGCTGAAAAGTAGTGGCAAAGTACTGAAAAGTAGTGGCAAAGTGCTGAAAAGTGTGGCAAAGTACTGAAAAGTTGTGGCAAAGTGCTGAAAAGTAGTGGCAAAGTACTGAAAAGGAGTGGCAAAGTACTGAAATGTGTGGCCAAGTAATGAAAAGTTGTGGCAAAGTGCTGAAAAGTAGTGGCAAAGTACTGAAAAGTTGTGGCAAAATCATGGCAAAGTACTGAAATATTGTGGCAATGTGCTGAAAAGTGTGGCAAAGTACTGAAAGGTTGTGGCAAAGTCGTGGCAAAGTACTGAAAAGTGTGGCAAAGTACTGAAAAGTTGTTGCAAAGTTCTGAAAAGTAGTGGCAAAGTACTGAAAGGTAGTGGCAAAGTGATGAAAAGTGGGGCATTGTACTGAAAAGTTGTGGCAAAGTCGTGGCAAAGTACTGAAAAGTGCGGCAAAGTACTGACAAGTTTTGTCAAAATGCTGAAAAGTAGTGGCAAAGTACTGAAAAGTGTAGCAAAGTACTGAACAGTTGTGGCAAAGTGCTGAAAAGTAGTGGCAAATTACTGAAAAGTAGTGGCAATGTGCTGAAAAGTGTGGCAAAGTACTGAAAGGTTGTGGCAAAGTCGTGGCAAAGTACTGAAAAGTGTGGCAAAGTACTGAAAAGTTGTTGCAAAGTTCTGAAAAGTAGTGGCAAAGTACTGAAAGGTAGTGGCAAAGTGATGAAAAGTGGGGCATTGTACTGAAAAGTTGTGGCAAAGTCGTGGCAAAGTACTGAAAAGTGCGGCAAAGTACTGACAAGTTTTGTCAAAATGCTGAAAAGTAGTGGCAAAGTACTGAAAAGTGTGGCAAAGTACTGAAAAGTTGTGGCAAAGTGCTGAAAAGTAGTGGCAAATTACTGAAAAGTAGTGGCAAAGTGCTGAAAAGTGTGGCAAAGTACTGAAAAGTTGTGGCAAAGTGCTGAATTATAGTGGCAAAGTACTGAAAAATTGTGGCAAAGTACTGAAAGGCAGTGGCGAAGTGCTGAAAAGTAGTGGCAGAGTACTGAAAAAGTGTGGCAAAGTACTGAAAAGTTGTGGCAAAGTGCTGAAAAGTTGTGGCAAAGTACTGAAAAGCAGTGACAAAGTACTGAAAAGTGTGGCAAAGTACTGAAAAGTTGTGGCAAAGTACTGACAAGTTGTGGCAAAGTGCTGAAAAGTAGTGGCAGAGTACTGAAAAGTGTGGCCAAGTACTGAAAAGTTGTGGCAAAGTGCTGAAAAGTAGTGGCAAAGTACTGAAAAGTAGTGGCAAAGTGCTGAAAAGTGTGGCAAAGTACTGAAAAGTTGTGGCAAAGTGCTGAAAAGTAGTGGCAAAGTACTGAAAAGGAGTGGCAAAGTACTGAAATGTGTGGCAAAGTACTGAAAAGTTGTGGCAAAGTGCTGAAAAGTAGTGGCAAAGTACTGAAAAGTTGTGGCAAAGTCATGGCAAAGTACTGAAATATTGTGGCAATGTGCTGAAAAGTGTGGCAAAGTACTGAAAAGTTGTGGCAAAGTCGTGGAAAAGGACTGAAAAGTGTGGCAAAGTACTGAAAAGTGTGGCAAAGTACTGAAAGGTTGTGGCAAAGTCGTGGCAAAGTACTGAAAAGTGTGGCAAAGTACTGAAAAGTTGTTGCAAAGTTCTGAAAAGTAGTGGCAAAGTACTGAAAGGTAGTGGCAAAGTGATGAAAAGTGGGGCATTGTACTGAAAAGTTGTGGCAAAGTCGTGGCAAAGTACTGAAAAGTGCGGCAAAGTACTGAAAAGTTTTGTCAAAATGCTGAAAAGTAGTGGCAAAGTACTGAAAAGTGTAGCAAAGTACTGAAAAGTTGTGGCAAAGTGCTGAAAAGCCTTGACAAAGTACTGAAAAGTGTGGCAAAGTACTGAAAAGTTGTGGCAAAGTGCTGAAAAGTAGTGGCAAATTACTGAAAAGTAGTGGCAAAGTGCTGAAAAGTGTGGCAAAGTACTGAAAAGTTGTGGCAAAGTGCTGAATTATAGTGGCAAAGTACTGAAAAATTGTGGCAAAGTACTGAAAGGCAGTGGCGAAGTGCTGAAAAGTAGTGGCAGAGTACTGAAAAAGTGTGGCAAAGTACTGAAAAGTTGTGGCAAAGTGCTGAAAAGTTGTGGCAAAGTACTGAAAAGCAGTGACAAAGTACTGAAAAGTGTGGCAAAGTACTGAAAAGTTGTGGCAAAGTACTGACAAGTTGTGGCAAAGTGCTGAAAAGTAGTGGCAGAGTACTGAAAAGTGTGGCAAAGTACTGAAAAGTTGTGGCAAAGTGCTGAAAAGTAGAGGCAAAGTACTGAAAAGTGTGGCAGAGTACTGAAAAGTTGTGGAAAAGTGCTGAAAAGTGTGGCAAAGTACTGAAAAGTTGTGGCAAAGTGCTGAAAAGTAGTGGCAAAGCACTGAAAAGTGTGGCAAAGTCCTGAAAAGTGTGGCCAAGTACTGAAAAGTGGTGGCAAAGTACTGAAATGTGTGGCAAAGTACTGAAAAGTTGTGGCAATGTCATGGCAAAGTACTGAAATGTTGTGGCAATGTGCTGAAAAGTGTGGCAAAGTACCGAATAGTTGTGGCAAAGTCGAGGAAAAGTACTGAAAAGTGTGGCAAAGTACTGAAAAGTGTGGCAAAGTACTGAAAAGTTGAGGCAAAGTCGTGGCAAAGTACTTAAAAGTGTGGCAAAGTACTGAAAAGTTGTGGCAAAGTGATGAAAAGTGTGGCAAAGTACTGAAAAGTTGTGGCAAAGTGCTGAAAAGTAGTGGCAAAGTACTGAAAAGCAGTGGCAAAGTAATGAAAAGTGTGGCAATGTACTAAAAAGTTGTGGCAAAGTCGTGGCAATGTACTGAACAGTGTGGCAAAGTACTGAAAAGTTTTGTCAAAATGCTGAAAAGTAGTGGCAAAGTACTGAAAAGTGTAGCAAAGTACTGAAAAGTTGTGGCAAAGTGCTGAAAAGCCTTGACACAGTACTGAAAAGTGTGGCAAAGTACTGAAAAGTTGTGGCAAAGTGCTGAAAAGTGTGGCAAAGTACTGAAAAGTAGTGGCAAAGTGCTGAAAAGTGTGGCAAAGTACTGAAAAGTTGTGGCAAAATGCTGAAATATAGTGGCAAAGTACTGAAAAGTTGTGGCAAAGTACTGAAAGGCAGTGGCGAAGTGCTGAAAAGTAGTGGCAAAGTACTGAAAAAGTGTGGCAAAGTACTGAAAAGTTGTGGCAAAGTGCTGAAAAGTTGTGGCAAAGTACTGAAAAGCAGTGGAAAAGTACTGAAAAGTGTGGCAAAGTACTGAAAAGTTGTGGCAAAGTCGTGGCAAAGTACTGAACAGTGTGGCAAAGTAGTGAAAAGTTGTGGCAAAGTGCTGAAAAGTAGAGGCAAAGTACTGAAAAGTGTAGCAAAGTACTGAAAAGTTGTGGCAAAGTGCTGAAAAGTGTGGCAAAGTACTGAAAAGTTGTGGCAAAGTGCTGAAAAGTAGGGCAAAGTACTGAAAAGTGTGGCAAAGTCCTGAAAAGTGTGGCCAAGTACTGAAAAGTTGTGGCAAAGTGCTGAAAGGTAGTGGCAAAGTACTGAAAAGTAGTGGCAAAGTGCTGAAAAGTGTGGCAAAGTACTGAAAAGTTGTGGCAAAGTGCTGAAAAGTAGTGGCAAAGTACTGAAAAGGAGTGGCAAAGTCATGGCAAAGTACTGAAATATTGTGGCAATGTGCTGAAAAGTGTGGCAAAGTACTGAAAAGTTGTGGCAAAATACTGAAAGGTTGTGGCAAAGTCGTGGCAAAGTACTGAAAAGTGTGGCAAAGTACTGAAAAGTTGTGGCAAAGTTCTGAAAAGTAGTGGCAAAGTACTGAAAGGTAGTGGCAAAGTGATGAAAAGTGTGGCAAAGTACTGAAAAGTTGTGGCAAAGTGCTGAAAAGTAGTGGCAAAGTACTGAAAAGCAGTGGCAAAGTAATGAAAAGTGGAGCATTGTACTGAAAAGTTGTGGCAAAGTCGTGGCATAGTACTGAAAAGTGTGGCAAAGTACTGAAAAGTTGTGTCAAAATGCTGAAAAGTAGTGGCAAAGTACTGAAAAGTGTAGCAAAGTACTGAAAAGTTGTGGCAAAGTGCTGAAAAGCCTTGACAAAGTACTGAAAAGTGTGGCAAAGTACTGAAAAGTTGTGGCAAAGTGCTGAAAAGTAGTGGCAAATTACTGAAAAGTAGCGGCAAAGTGCTGAAAAGTGTGGCAAAGTACTGAAAAGTTGTGGCAAAGTGCTGAATTATAGTGGCAAAGTACTGAAAAATTGTGGCAAAGTACTGAAAGGCAGTGGCGAAGTGCTGAAAAGTACTGGCAAAGTACTGACAAAGTGTGGCAAAGTACTGAAAAGTTGTGGCAAAGTGCTGAAAAGTTGTGGCAAAGTACTGAAAAGCAGTGACAAAGTACTGAAAAGTGTGGCAAAGTGCTGAAAAGTGTGGCAAAGTACTGAAAAGTTGTGGCAAAGTGCTGAAAAGTAGTGGCAAAGTACTGAAAAGTTGTGGCAAAGTGCTGAAAAGTAGTGGCAAAGTAGTGAAAAGCAGTGACAAAGTGTTGAAAAGTGTGGCAAAGTGATGAAAAGTAGTGGCAAACTAGTGAAAATTTGTGGCAAAGTGTTGAAAAGTAGTGGCAAAGTACTGACAAGTGTTGCAAAGTACTGAAAAGTTGTCGCAAAGTGCTGAAAAGTAGTGGCAAAGTACTGAAAATTTGTGGCAATGTGCTGAAAAGTGTGGCAAAGTACTGAACAGTTGTGGCAAAGTCGTGGAAAAGTACTGAAAAGTGTGGCAAAGTACTGAAAAGTGTGGCAAAGTACTGAAAGGTTGTGGCAAAGTCGTGGCAAAGTACTGAAAAGTGTGGCAAAGTACTGAAAAGTTGTGGCAAAGTTCTGAAAAGTAGTGGCAAAGTACTGAAAGGTAGTGGCAAAGTGACGAAAAGTGTGGCAAAGTACTGAAAAGTTGTGGCAAAGTGCTGAAAAGTAGTGGCAAAGTACTGAAAAGCAGTGGCAAAGTAATGAAAAGTGGGGCATTGTACTGAAAAGTTGTGGCAAAGTCGTGGCAAAGTACTGAAAAGTGTGGCAAAGTACTGAAAAGTTTTGTCAAAATGCTGAAAAGTAGTGGCAAAGTACTGAAAAGTGTAGCAAAGTACTGAAAAGTGTGGCAAAGTCCTGAAAAGTGTGGCCAAGTACTGAAAAGTTGTGGCAAAGTGCTGAAAAGTAGTGGCAAAGTAGTGAAAAGCAGTGACAAAGTGTTGAAAAGTGTGGCAAAGTGATGAAAAGTAGTGGCAAACTAGTGAAAATTTGTGGCAAAGTGTTGAAAAGTAGTGGCAAAGTACTGAAAAGTGTTGCAAAGTACTGAAAAGTTGTCGCAAAGTGCTGAAAAGTAGTGGCAAAGTACTGAAAATTTGTGGCAATGTGCTGAAAAGTGTGGCAAAGTACTGAAAAGTTGTGGCAAAGTCGTGGAAAAGTACTGAAAAGTGTGGCAAAGTACTGAAATGTGTGGCAAAGTACTGAAAGGTTGTGGCAAAGTCGTGGCAAAGTACTGAAAAGTGTGGCAAAGTACTGAAAAGTTGTGGCAAAGTTCTGAAAAGTAGTGGCAAAGTACTGAAAGGTAGTGGCAAAGTGATGAAAAGTGTGGCAAAGTACTGAAAAGCAGTGGCAAAGTAATGAAAAGTGGGGCATTGTACTGAAAAGTTGTGGCAAAGTCGTGGCAAAGAACTGAAAAGTGTGGCAAAGTACTGAAAAGTTTTGTCAAAATGCTGAAAAGTAGTGGCAAAGTACTGAAAAAGTGTAGCAAAGTACTGAAAAGTTGTGGCAAAGTGCTGAAAAGCCTTGACAAAGTACTGAAAAGTGTGGCAAAGTACTGAAAAGTTGTGGCAAAGTGCTGAAAAGTAGTGGCAAATTACTGAAAAGTAGCGGCAAAGTGCTGAAAAGTGTGGCAAAGTACTGAAAAGTTGTGGCAAAGTGCTGAATTATAGTGGCAAAGTACTGAAAAATTGTGGCAAAGTACTGAAAGGCAGTGGCGAAGTGCTGAAAAGTAGTGGCAAAGTACTGACAAAGTGTGGCAAAGTACTGAAAAGTTGTCGCAAAGTGCTGAAAAGTAGTGGCAAAGTACTGAAAATTCTGTGGCGAAGTGCTGAAAAGTAGTGGCAAAGTACTGAATAAGTGTGGCAAAGTGCTGAAAAGTAGTGGCAAAGTACTGAAAAAGTGTGGCAAAGTACTGAAAATTTATGGCAAAGTGCTGAAAAGTGTGGCAAAGTACTAAAAAGTTGTGGCAAAGTGCTGAAAAGTAGAGGCAAAGTACTGAAAAGTGTGGCAAAGTACTGAAAAGTTGTGGCAAAGTGCTGAAAAGTGTGGCAAAGTACTGAAAAGTTGTGGCAAAGTGCTGAAAAGTAGTGGCAAAGTACTGAAAAGTGTGGCAACGTCCTGAAAAGTGTGGCCAAGTACTGACAAGTTGTGGCAAAGTGCTGAAAAGTAGTGGCAAAGTACTGAAAAGCAGTGACAAAGTGTTGAAAAGTGTGGCAAAGTGAAGAAAAGTAGTGGCAAAGTACTGAAAAGTTGTGGCAAAGCGCTGAAAAATAGTGGCAAAGTACTGAAAAGTGTTGCAAAGTACTGAAAAGTTGTGGCAAAGTGATGAAAAGTAGTGGCAAAGTACTGAAAGGTTGTGGCAAAGTACTGAAAGGCAGTGGCGAAGTGCTGAAAAGTAGTGGCAAAGTACTGAAAAAGTGTGGCAAAGTACTGAAAAGTTGTGGCAAAGTGCTGACAAGTTGTGGCAAAATACTGAAAATCAGTGGCAAAGTACTGGAAAGTGTGGCAAAGTACTGAAAAGTTGTGGCAAAGTGCTGAAAAGTAGTGGCAAAGTACTGAAAAGTAGTGGCAAAGTGCTGAAAAGTGTGGCAAAGCCCTGAAAAGTTGTGGCAAAGTGATGAAAAGTAGTGGCAAAGTACTGAAAAGCAGTGGCAAAGTACTGAAAAGTGTGGCAAAGTACTGAAAAGTTGTGGCAAAGTACTGAAAAGTGTGACAAAGTACAGAAAAGTTGTGACAAAGTGCTGAAAAGTAGTGGCAAAGCACTGAAAAGTAGTGGCAAAGTGCTGAAAAGTGTGGCAAAGTACTGACAAGTTGTGGCAAAGTCGTGGCAAAGTACTGAAAAGCATGGCAAAGTACAGAAAAGTTGTGGCAAAGTGCTGAAAAGTAGTGGCAAAGTACTGAAAAGCAGTTGCAAAGTACTGAAAAGGGTGGCAAAGTACTGAAATTTGTGGCAACGTCCTGAAAAGTGTGGCCAAGTACTGACAAGTTGTGGCAAAGAGCTGAAAAGTAGTGGCAAAGTACTGAAAAGCAGTGACAAAGTGTTGAAAAGTGTGGCAAAGTGAAGAAAAGTAGTGGCAAAGTACTGAAAAGTTGTGGCAAAGTGCTGAAAAGTAGTGGCAAAGTACTGAAAAGTGTTGCAAAGTACTGAAAAGTTGTGGCAAAGTGCTGAAAAGTAGTGGCAAAGTACTGAAAGGTTGTGGCAAAGTACTGAAAGGCAGTGGCGAAGTGCTGAAAAGTACTGGCAAAGTACTGAAAAAGTGTGGCAAAGTACTGAAAAGTTGTGGCAAAGTGCTGACAAGTTGTGGCAAAATACTGAAAATCAGTGGCAATGTACTGAAAAGTGTGGAAAAGTACTGAAAAGTTGTGGCAAAGTCGTGGCAAAGTACTGGAAAGTGTGGCAAAGTACTGACAAGTTGTGGCAAAGTGCTGAAAAGTAGAGGCAAACTACTGAAAATTATGGCAAAGTACTGAAAAGTTGTGGCAAAGTGCTGAAAAGTAGTGGCAAAGTACTGAAAACTAGTGGCAAAGTGCTGAAAAGTGTGGCAAAGTACTGAAAAGTTGTGGCAAAGTGCTGAAAAGTAGTGGCAAAATACTGAAAAGCAGTGGCAAAGTACTGAAAAGTGTGGCAAAGTACTGAAAAGTTGTGGCAAAGTACTGAAAAGTGTGGCAAATTACAGAAAAGTTGTGGCAAAGTGCTGAAAAGTGTGGCATAGTACTGAAAAGCAGTTGCAAAGTCCTGAAAAGGTGTGGCAAAGTGCTGAAAAGTAGTGGCAAAGTACTGAAATGTGTGGCAAAGTATTGAAAAGTTGTGGCAATGTCATGGCAAAGTACTGAAATGTTGTGGCAATGTGCTGAAAAGTGTGGCAAAGTAACGAATAGTTGTGGCAAAGTCGTGGAAAAGTACTGAAAAATGTGGCAAAGTACTGAAAAGTGTGGCAAAGTACTGAAAAGTTGTGGCAAAGTCGTGGCAAAGTACTGAAAAGTGTGGCAAAGTACTGAAAAGTTGTGGCGAAGTTCTGAAAAGTAGTGGCAAAGTACTGAAAGGTAGTGGCAAAGTGATGAAAAGTGTGGCAAAGTACTGAAAAGTTGTGGCAAAGTGCTGAAAAGTAGTGGCAAAGTACTGAAAAGCATTGGCAAAGTAATGAAAAGTGTGGCAATGTACTGACAAGTTGTGGCAAAGTCGTGGCAATGTACTGAAAAGTGTGGCAAAGTACTGAAAAGTGTTGTCAAAATGCTGACATATAGTGGCAAAGTACTGAAAAGTTGTGGCAAAGTACTGAAAGGCAGTGGCGAAGTGCTGAAAAGTAGTGGCAAAGTACTGAAAAAGTGTGGCAAAGTACTGAAAAGTTGTGGCAAAGTGCTGACAAGTTGTGGCAAAGGACTGAAAAACAGTGGAAATGTACTGAAAAGTGTGGCAAAGTACTGAAAAGTGGTGGCAAAGTCGTG
This sequence comes from Saccoglossus kowalevskii, assembly GCF_978046115.1. Lineage (NCBI taxonomy): Eukaryota > Metazoa > Hemichordata > Enteropneusta > Harrimaniidae > Saccoglossus > Saccoglossus kowalevskii. The sequence goes on along the minus strand of NW_028188618.1, from coordinate 6,157,683 downwards.
GCAAAGTACTGAACAGTGTGGCAAAGTACTGAAAAGTTGTGTCAAAGTGCTGAAAAGTAGAGGCAAAGTAATGAAAAGTGTGGCAAAGTACTGAAAAGTTGTGGCAAAGTGCTGAAAAGTGTGGCAAAGTACTGAAAGGTTGTGGCAAAGTGCTGAAAAGTAGTGGCAAAGTACTGAAAAGTGTGGCAAAGTCCTGAAAAGTGTGGCCAAGTACTGAAAAGTTGTGGCAAAGTGCTGAAAAGTAGTGGCAAAGTACAGACAAGCAGTGGCAAAGTGTTGAAAAGTGTGGCAAAGTGATGAAAAGTGGTGGCAAAGTACTGAAATGTGTGGCAAAGTACTGAAAAGTTGTGGCAATGTCATGGCAAAGTACTGAAATGTGTGGCAAAGTACTGAAAAGTTGTGGCAATGTCATGGCAAAGTACTGAAATGTTGTGGCAATGTGCTGAAAAGTGTGGCAAAGTACCGAATAGTTGTGGCAAAGTCGTGGAAAAGTACTGAAAAGTGTGACAAAGTACTGAAAAGTGTGGCAAAGTACTGAAAAGTTGTGGCAAAATCGTGGCAAAGTACTGAAAAGTGTGGCAAAGTACTGAAAAGTTGTGGCGAAGTTCTGAAAAGTAGTGGCAAAGTACTGAAAGGTAGTGGCAAAGTGCTGAAAAGTAGTGGCAAAGTACTGAAAAAGTGTAGCAAAGTACTGAAAAGTTGTGGCAAAGTGCTGAAAAGCCTTGACAAAGTACTGAAAAGTGTGGCAAAGTACTGAAAAGTTGTGGCAAAGTGCTGAAAAGTAGTGGCAAATTACTGAAAAGTAGCGGCAAAGTGCTGAAAAGTGTGGCAAAGTACTGAAAAGTTGTGGCAAAGTGCTGAATTATAGTGGCAAAGTACTGAAAAATTGTGGCAAAGTACTGAAAGGCAGTGGCGAAGTGCTGAAAAGTAGTGGCAAAGTACTGACAAAGTGTGGCAAAGTACTGAAAAGTTGTCGCAAAGTGCTGAAAAGTAGTGGCAAAGTACTGAAAATTTGTGGCAAAGTACTGAAAGGCTGTGGCGAAGTGCTGAAAAGTAGTGGCAAAGTACTGAATAAGTGTGGCAAAGTGCTGAAAAGTAGTGGCAAAGTACTGAAAAAGTGTGGCAAAGTACTGAAAATTTATGGCAAAGTGCTGAAAAGTGTGGCAAAGTACTAAAAAGTTGTGGCAAAGTGCTGAAAAGTAGAGGCAAAGTACTGAAAAGTGTGGCAAAGTACTGAAAAGTTGTGGCAAAGTGCTGAAAAGTGTGGCAAAGTACTGAAAAGTTGTGGCAAAGTGCTGAAAAGTAGTGGCAAAGTACTGAAAAGTGTGGCAACGTCCTGAAAAGTGTGGCCAAGTACTGACAAGTTGTGGCAAAGTGCTGAAAAGTAGTGGCAAAGTACTGAAAAGCAGTGACAAAGTGTTGAAAAGTGTGGCAAAGTGAAGAAAAGTAGTGGCAAAGTACTGAAAAGTTGTGGCAAAGCGCTGAAAAATAGTGGCAAAGTACTGAAAAGTGTTGCAAAGTACTGAAAAGTTGTGGCAAAGTGATGAAAAGTAGTGGCAAAGTACTGAAAGGTTGTGGCAAAGTACTGAAAGGCAGTGGCGAAGTGCTGAAAAGTAGTGGCAAAGTACTGAAAAAGTGTGGCAAAGTACTGAAAAGTTGTGGCAAAGTGCTGACAAGTTGTGGCAAAATACTGAAAATCAGTGGCAAAGTACTGGAAAGTGTGGCAAAGTACTGAAAAGTTGTGGCAAAGTGCTGAAAAGTAGTGGCAAAGTACTGAAAAGTAGTGGCAAAGTGCTGAAAAGTGTGGCAAAGCCCTGAAAAGTTGTGGCAAAGTGATGAAAAGTAGTGGCAAAGTACTGAAAAGCAGTGGCAAAGTACTGAAAAGTGTGGCAAAGTACTGAAAAGTTGTGGCAAAGTACTGAAAAGTGTGACAAAGTACAGAAAAGTTGTGACAAAGTGCTGAAAAGTAGTGGCAAAGCACTGAAAAGTAGTGGCAAAGTGCTGAAAAGTGTGGCAAAGTACTGACAAGTTGTGGCAAAGTCGTGGCAAAGTACTGAAAAGCATGGCAAAGTACAGAAAAGTTGTGGCAAAGTGCTGAAAAGTAGTGGCAAAGTACTGAAAAGCAGTTGCAAAGTACTGAAAAGGGTGGCAAAGTACTGAAATTTGTGGCAACGTCCTGAAAAGTGTGGCCAAGTACTGACAAGTTGTGGCAAAGAGCTGAAAAGTAGTGGCAAAGTACTGAAAAGCAGTGACAAAGTGTTGAAAAGTGTGGCAAAGTGAAGAAAAGTAGTGGCAAAGTACTGAAAAGTTGTGGCAAAGTGCTGAAAAGTAGTGGCAAAGTACTGAAAAGTGTTGCAAAGTACTGAAAAGTTGTGGCAAAGTGCTGAAAAGTAGTGGCAAAGTACTGAAAGGTTGTGGCAAAGTACTGAAAGGCAGTGGCGAAGTGCTGAAAAGTACTGGCAAAGTACTGAAAAAGTGTGGCAAAGTACTGAAAAGTTGTGGCAAAGTGCTGACAAGTTGTGGCAAAATACTGAAAATCAGTGGCAATGTACTGAAAAGTGTGGAAAAGTACTGAAAAGTTGTGGCAAAGTCGTGGCAAAGTACTGGAAAGTGTGGCAAAGTACTGAAAAGTTGTGGCAAAGTGCTGAAAAGTAGAGGCAAACTACTGAAAATTATGGCAAAGTACTGAAAAGTTGTGGCAAAGTGCTGAAAAGTAGTGGCAAAGTACTGAAAACTAGTGGCAAAGTGCTGAAAAGTGTGGCAAAGTACTGAAAAGTTGTGGCAAAGTGCTGAAAAGTAGTGGCAAAATACTGAAAAGCAGTGGCAAAGTACTGAAAAGTGTGGCAAAGTACTGAAAAGTTGTGGCAAAGTACTGAAAAGTGTGGCAAATTACAGAAAAGTTGTGGCAAAGTGCTGAAAAGTGTGGCATAGTACTGAAAAGCAGTTGCAAAGTCCTGAAAAGGTGTGGCAAAGTGCTGAAAAGTAGTGGCAAAGTACTGAAATGTGTGGCAAAGTATTGAAAAGTTGTGGCAATGTCATGGCAAAGTACTGAAATGTTGTGGCAATGTGCTGAAAAGTGTGGCAAAGTAACGAATAGTTGTGGCAAAGTCGTGGAAAAGTACTGAAAAATGTGGCAAAGTACTGAAAAGTGTGGCAAAGTACTGAAAAGTTGTGGCAAAGTCGTGGCAAAGTACTGAAAAGTGTGGCAAAGTACTGAAAAGTTGTGGCGAAGTTCTGAAAAGTAGTGGCAAAGTACTGAAAGGTAGTGGCAAAGTGATGAAAAGTGTGGCAAAGTACTGAAAAGTTGTGGCAAAGTGCTGAAAAGTAGTGGCAAAGTACTGAAAAGCATTGGCAAAGTAATGAAAAGTGTGGCAATGTACTGACAAGTTGTGGCAAAGTCGTGGCAATGTACTGAAAAGTGTGGCAAAGTACTGAAAAGTGTTGTCAAAATGCTGACATATAGTGGCAAAGTACTGAAAAGTTGTGGCAAAGTACTGAAAGGCAGTGGCGAAGTGCTGAAAAGTAGTGGCAAAGTACTGAAAAAGTGTGGCAAAGTACTGAAAAGTTGTGGCAAAGTGCTGACAAGTTGTGGCAAAGGACTGAAAAACAGTGGAAATGTACTGAAAAGTGTGGCAAAGTACTGAAAAGTGGTGGCAAAGTCGTGGCAAAGTACTGAACAGTGTGGCAAAGTACTGAAAAGTTGTGTCAAAGTGCTGAAAAGTAGAGGCAAAGTAATGAAAAGTGTGGCAAAGTACTGAAAAGTTGTGGCAAAGTGCTGAAAAGTGTGGCAAAGTACTGAAAGGTTGTGGCAAAGTGCTGAAAAGTAGTGGCAAAGTACTGAAAAGTGTGGCAAAGTCCTGAAAAGTGTGGCCAAGTACTGAAAAGTTGTGGCAAAGTGCTGAAAAGTAGTGGCAAAGTACAGACAAGCAGTGGCAAAGTGTTGAAAAGTGTGGCAAAGTGATGAAAAGTGGTGGCAAAGTACTGAAATGTGTGGCAAAGTACTGAAAAGTTGTGGCAATGTCATGGCAAAGTACTGAAATGTGTGGCAAAGTACTGAAAAGTTGTGGCAATGTCATGGCAAAGTACTGAAATGTTGTGGCAATGTGCTGAAAAGTGTGGCAAAGTACCGAATAGTTGTGGCAAAGTCGTGGAAAAGTACTGAAAAGTGTGACAAAGTACTGAAAAGTGTGGCAAAGTACTGAAAAGTTGTGGCAAAATCGTGGCAAAGTACTGAAAAGTGTGGCAAAGTACTGAAAAGTTGTGGCGAAGTTCTGAAAAGTAGTGGCAAAGTACTGAAAGGTAGTGGCAAAGTGCTGAAAATTGTGGCAAAGTACTGAAAAGTTGTGGCAAAGTAGTGGCAAAGTACTGAAAAGCAGTGGCAAAGTAATGAAAAGTGTGGCAATGTACTAAAAAGTAGTGGCAAAGTCGTGGCAATGTACTGAAAAGTGAGGCAAAGTACTGAAAAGTGTGGCAAAGTACTGAAAAGTTGTGGCAAAATCGTGGCAAAGTATTGAAAAGTGTGGCAAAGTACTGAAAAGTTGTGGCGAAGTTCTGAAAAGTAGTGGCAAAGTACTGAAAGGTAGTGGCAAAGTGATGAAAAGTGTGGCAAAGTACTGAAAAGTTGTGGCAAAGTGCTGAAAAGTTGTGGCAAAGTGCTGAAAAGCCTTGACAAAGTACTGAAAAGTGTGGCAAAGTACTGAAAAGTTGTGGCAAAGTGCTGAAAAGTGTGGCAAAGTACTGAAAAGTAGTGGCAAAGTGCTGAAAAGTGTGGCAAAGTACTGAAAAGTTGTGGCAAAATGCTGAAATATAGTGGCAAAGTACTGAAATGTTGTGGCAAAGTACTGAAAGGCAGTAGCGAAGTGCTGAAAAGTAGTGGCAAAGTACTGAACAAGTGTGGCAAAGTACTGAAAAGTTGTGGCAAAGTCCTGAAAAGTTGTGGCAAAGTACTGAAAAGCAGTGGAAAAGTACTGAAAAGTGTGGCAAAGTACTGAAAAGTTGTGGCAAAGTCGTGGCAAAGTACTGAACAGTGTGGCAAAGTACTGAAAAGTTGTGGCAAAGTGCAGAAAGTAGAGGCAAAGTACTGAAAAGTGTGGCAAAGTACTGAAAAGTTGTGGCAAAGTGCTGAAAAGTGTGGCAAAGTACTGAAAAGTTGTGGCAAAGTGCTGAAAAGTAGTGGCAAAGTACTGAAAAGTGTGGCAAAGTCCTGAAAAGTGTGGCCAAGTACTGAAAAGTTGTGACAAAGTGCTGAAAAGTAGTGGCAACGTACTGAAAAGCAGTGACAAAGTGTTGAAAAATGTGGCAAAGTGATGAAAAGTAGTGGCAAATTAGTGAAAATTTGTGGCAAAGTGCTGAAAAGTTGTGGCAAAGTACTGAAAAGTGTGGCAAAGTACACAAAAGTTGTGGCAAAATCGTGGCAAAGTACTGAAAAGTGTGGCAAAGTACAGCAAAGTTGTGGCAAAGTGCTGAAAGGTAGTGGCAAAGTACTGAAAAGTAGTGGCAAAGTGCTGAAAAGTGTGGCAAAGTACAGAAAAGTTGTGGCAAAGTGATGAAAAGTTGTGGCAAAGTACTGAAAATTGTGGCAAAGTACTGAAAAGTTGTGGCAAAGTGCAGAAAAGTAGTGGCAAAGTACTGAAAAGTAGTGGCAAAGTGCTGAAAAGTGTGGCAAAGTACTGAAAAGTTGTGGCAAAGTGCTAAAAAGTAGTGGCAAAGTACTGAAAAGCAGTGGCAAAGTACTGAAAAGTGTGGCAAAGTACTGAAAAGTTGTGGCAAAGTCGTGGCAATGTACTGAAAAGTTGTGGGAAAGTGCTGAAAAGTAGTGGCAAAGTACTGAAAAGTGTGGCAAAGTCCTGAAAAGTGTGGCCAAGTACTGAAAAGTTGTGGCAAAGTGCTGAAAAGTAGTGGCAAAGTACTGAAAAGCAGTGACAAAGTGATGAAAAGTAGTGGCAAAGTAGTGAAAAGTTGTGGCAATGTGCTGAAAAGTAGTGGCAAAGTACTGAAAAGTGTGGCAAAGTACTCAAAAGTTGTGGCAAAATCGTGGCAAAGTACTGAAAAGTGTGGCAAAGTACTGCAAAGTTGTGGCAAAGTGCTGAAAAGTAGTGGCAAAATACTGAAAAGTAGTGGCAAAGTGCTGAAAAGTGTGGCAAAGTACTGACAAGTTGTGGCAAAGTCGTGGCAAAGTACTGAAAGGCGTGGCAAAGTACAGAAAAGTTGTGGCAAAGTGCTGAAAAGTTGTGGCAAAGAACTGAAAATTGTGGCAAAGTACTGAAAAGTTGTGGCAAAGTCGTGGCAAAGTGCAGAAAAGTAGTGGCAAAGTACTGAAAAGTAGTGGCAAAGTGCTGAAAAGTGTGGCAACATACTGAAAAGTTGTGGCAAAGTGCTGAAAGGTAGTGTCAAAGTACTGAAAAGTAGTGGCAAAGTGCTGAAAAGTGTGGCAAAGTACAGAAAAGTTGTGGCAAAGTGCTGAAAAGTTGTGGCAAAGTACTGAAAAGTGTGGCAAAGTACTGAAAAGTTGTGGCAAAGTCGTGGCAAAGTGCAGAAAAGTAGTGGCAAAGTAATGAAAAGTAGTGGCAAAGTGCTGAAAAGTGTGGCAAAGTACTGAAAAGTTGTGGCAAAGTGATGAAAATTAGTGGCAAAGTACTGGAAATCAGTGGCAAAGTACTGAAAAGGGTGGTAAAGTACTGCAAAGTTGTGGCAAAGTGCTGAAAAGTAGTGGCAAAGTACTGAAAATTGTGGCAAAGTACTGAAAAGTTGTGGCAAAGTCATGGCAAAGTACTGAAATGTTGTGGCAAAGTGCTGACAAGTGTGGCAAAGTACTGAAAAGTTGTGGCAAAGTCGTGGAAAAGTACTGAAAAGTGTGGCAAAGTACTGAAAAGTGTGGCAAAGTTCTGAAAAGTTGTGGCAAAGTCGTGGCAAAGTACTGAAAAGTGTGGCAAAGTACTGAAACGTTGTGGCAAAGTGCAGAAAAGTAGTGGCAAAGTACTGAAAAGTAGTGGCAAAGTGCTGAAAAGTGTGGCAAAGTACTGAAAAGTTGTGGCAAAGTGCTGAAAATTAGTGGCAAAGTACTGAAAAGCAGTGGCAAAGTACTGAAAAGGGTGGCAAAGTACTGCAAAGTTGTGGCAAAGTGCTGAAAAGTAGTGGCAAAGTACTGAAAATTGTGGCAAAGTACTGAAAATTAGTGGCAAAGTACTGAAAAGCAGTGGCAAAGTACTGCAAAGGGTGGCAAAGTACTGCAAAGTTGTGGCAAAGTGCTGAAAAGTAGTGGCAAAGTACTGAAAATTGTGGCAAAGTACTGAAAAGTTGTGGCAAAGTCATGGCAAAGTACTGAAATGTTGTGGCAAAGTGCTGACAAGTGTGGCAAAGTACTGAAAAGTTGTGGCAAAGTCGTGGAAAAGTACTGAAAAGTGTGGCAAAGTACTGAAAAGTGTGGCAAAGTACAAAAAAGTTGTGGCAAAGTCGTGGCAAAGTACTGAAAAGTGTGGCAAAGTACTGAAAAGTTGTGGCAAAGTTCTGAAAAGTAGTGGCAAAGTACTGAAAGGTAGTGGCAAAGTGCTGATAAGTGTGGCAAAGTACTGAAAAGTTGTGGCAAAGTGCTAAAAAGTAGTGGCAAAGTACTGAAAAGCAGTGGCAAAGTACTGAAAAGTTGTGGCAAAGTCGTGGCAATGTACTGAAAAGTTGTGGGAAAGTGCTGAAAAGTAGTGGCAAAGTACTGAAAAGTGTGGCAAAGTCCTGAAAAGTGTGGCCAAGTACTGAAAAGTTGTGGCAAAGTGCTGAAAAGTAGTGGCAAAGTACTGAAAAGCAGTGACAAAGTGATGAAAAGTAGTGGCAAAGTAGTGAAAAGTTGTGGCAATGTGCTGAAAAGTAGTGGCAAAGTACTGAAAAGTGTGGCAAAGTACTCAAAAGTTGTGGCAAAATCGTGGCAAAGTACTGAAAAGTGTGGCAAAGTACTGCAAAGTTGTGGCAAAGTGCTGAAAAGTAGTGGCAAAATACTGAAAAGTAGTGGCAAAGTGCTGAAAAGTGTGGCAAAGTACTGACAAGTTGTGGCAAAGTCGTGGCAAAGTACTGAAAGGCGTGGCAAAGTACAGAAAAGTTGTGGCAAAGTGCTGAAAAGTTGTGGCAAAGAACTGAAAATTGTGGCAAAGTACTGAAAAGTTGTGGCAAAGTCGTGGCAAAGTGCAGAAAAGTAGTGGCAAAGTACTGAAAAGTAGTGGCAAAGTGCTGAAAAGTGTGGCAACATACTGAAAAGTTGTGGCAAAGTGCTGAAAGGTAGTGTCAAAGTACTGAAAAGTAGTGGCAAAGTGCTGAAAAGTGTGGCAAAGTACAGAAAAGTTGTGGCAAAGTGCTGAAAAGTTGTGGCAAAGTACTGAAAAGTGTGGCAAAGTACTGAAAAGTTGTGGCAAAGTCGTGGCAAAGTGCAGAAAAGTAGTGGCAAAGTAATGAAAAGTAGTGGCAAAGTGCTGAAAAGTGTGGCAAAGTACTGAAAAGTTGTGGCAAAGTGCTGAAAATTAGTGGCAAAGTACTGGAAATCAGTGGCAAAGTACTGAAAAGGGTGGCAAAGTACTGCAAAGTTGTGGCAAAGTGCTGAAAAGTAGTGGCAAAGTACTGAAAATTGTGGCAAAGTACTGAAAAGTTGTGGCAAAGTCATGGCAAAGTACTGAAATGTTGTGGCAAAGTGCTGACAAGTGTGGCAAAGTACTGAAAAGTTGTGGCAAAGTCGTGGAAAAGTACTGAAAAGTGTGGCAAAGTACTGAAAAGTGTGGCAAAGTTCTGAAAAGTTGTGGCAAAGTCGTGGCAAAGTACTGAAAAGTGTGGCAAAGTACTGAAACGTTGTGGCAAAGTGCAGAAAAGTAGTGGCAAAGTACTGAAAAGTAGTGGCAAAGTGCTGAAAAGTGTGGCAAAGTACTGAAAAGTTGTGGCAAAGTGCTGAAAATTAGTGGCAAAGTACTGAAAAGCAGTGGCAAAGTACTGAAAAGGGTGGCAAAGTACTGCAAAGTTGTGGCAAAGTGCTGAAAAGTAGTGGCAAAGTACTGAAAATTGTGGCAAAGTACTGAAAAGTTGTGGCAAAGTCATGGCAAAGTACTGAAATGTTGTGGCAAAGTGCTGACATGTGTGGCAAAGTACTGAAAAGTTGTGGCAAAGTCGTGGAAAAGTACTGAAAAGTGTGGCAAAGTACTGACAAGTTGTGGCAAAGTCGTGGCAAAGTACTGAAAAGTGTGGCAAAGTACTGAAAAGTTGTGGCAAAGTGCTGAAAAGTAGTGGCAAAGTACTGAAAAGCAGTGACAAAGTACTGAAAAGTGTGGCAAAGTACTGAAAAGTTGTGGCAAAGTCGTGGCAAAGTACTGAACAGTGTGGCAAAGTACTGGAAAGTTGTGGCAAAGTGCTGAAAAGTAGAGGCAAAGTACTGAAAAGTGTGGCAAAGTGCTGAAAAGTGTGGCAAAGTACTGAAAAGTTGTGGCAAAGTGCTGAAAAGTTGTGGCAAAGTACTGAAAAGTGTGGCAAAGTCCTGAAAAGTGTGGCCAAGTACTGAAAAGTTGTGGCAAAGTGCTGAAAAGTAGTGGCAAAGTACTGAAAAGCAGTGACAAAGTGTTGAAAAGTGTGGCAAAGTGATGAAAAGTAGTGGCAAAGTAGTGAAAAGTTGTGGGAATGTGCTGAAAAGTAGTGGCAAATTACTGAAAAGTGTGGCAAAGTACTCAAAAGTTGTGGCAAAATCGTGGCAAAGTACTGAAAAGTGTGGCAAAGTACTGCAAAGTTGTGGCAAAGTGCTGAAAAGTAGTGGCAAAGTACTGAAAAGTAGTGGCAAAGTGCTGAAAAGTGTGGCAAAGTACTGAAAAGTTGTGGCAAAGTCGTGGCAAAGTACTGGAAGGCGTGGCAAAGTACTGAAAAGTTGTGGCAAAGTGCTGAAAAGTTGTGGCAAAGTACTGAAAATTGTGGCAAAGTACTGAAAAGTTGTGGCAAAGTCGTGGCAAAGTGCAGAAAAGTATTGGCAAAGTACTGAAAAGTAGTGGCAAAGTGCTGAAACGTGTGGCAAAATACTGAAAAGTTGTGGCAAAGTGCTGAAAGGTAGTGGCAAAGTATTGAAAAGTAGTGGCAAAGAGCTGAAAAGTGTGGCAAAGTACAGAAAAGTTGTGGCAAAGTGCTGAAAAGTTGTGGCAAAGTACTGAAAATTGTGGCAAAGTACTGAACAGTTGTGGCAAAGTCGTGGCAAAGTGCAGAAAAGTAGTGGCAAAGTACTGAAAAGTAGTGGCAAAGTGCTGAAAAGTGTGGCAAAGTACTGAAAAGTAGTGGCAAAGTGCTGAAAATTAGTGGCAAAGTACTGAAAAGCAGTGGCAAAGTACTGAAAAGGGTGGCAAAGTACTGCAAAGTTGTGGCAAAGTGCTGAAAAGTAGTGGCAAAGTACTGAAAATTGTGGCAAAGTACTGAAAAGTTGTGGCAAAGTCATGGCAAAGTACTGAAATGTTGTGGCAAAGTGCTGACAAGTGTGGCAAAGTACTGAAACGTTGTGGCAAAGTCGTGGAAATGTACTGAAAAGTGTGGCAAAGTACTGAAAAGTAGGGCAAAGTACTGAAAAGTTGTGGCAAAGTCGTGGCAAAGTACTGAAAAGTGTGGCAAAGTACTGAAAAGTTGTGGCAAAGTTCTGAAAAGTAGTGGCAAAGTACTGAAAAGCAGTGGCAAAGTACTGAAAAGTGTGGCAAAGTACTGAAAAGTTGTAGCAAAGTCGTGGCAAAGTACTGAACAGTGTGGCAAAGTACTGAAAAGTTGTAGCAAAGTGCTGACAAGTAGAGGCAAAGTACTGAAAAGTGTGGCAAAGTGCTGAAAAGTAGTGGCAATGTACTGAAAAGTTGTGGCAAAGTGCTGAAAAGTAGTGGCAATGTACTGAAAAGTGTGGCAAAGTCCTGAAAAGTGTGGCCAAGTACTGAAAAGTTGTGGCAAAGTGCTGAAAAGTAGTGGCAAAGTACTGAAAAGCAGTGACAAAGTGTTGAAAAGTGTGGCAAAGTGATGAAAAGCAGTGGCAATGTAGTGAAAAGTTGTGGCAATGTGCTGAAAAGTAGTAGCAAAGTACTGAAAAGTGTGGCAAAGTACTCAAAAGTTGTGGCAAAATCGTGGCAAAGTACTGAAAAGTGTGGCAAAGTACTGCAAAGTTGTGGCAAAGTGCTGCAAAGTAGTGGCAAAGTACTGAAAAGTAGAGGCAAAGTGCTGAAAAGTGTTGCAAAGTACTGAAAAGTTGTGGCAAAGTCGTGGCAAAGTACTGAAAGGCGTGGCAAAGTACAGAAAAGTTGTGGCAAAGTGCTGAAAAGTTGTGGCAAAGTACTGAAAATTGTGGCAAAGTACTGAAAAGTTGTGGCAAAGTCGTGGCAAAGTGCAGAAAAGTAGTGGCAAAGTACTGAAAAGTAGTGGCAAAGTGCTGAAAAGTGTGGCAAAATACTGAAAAGTTGTGGCAAAGTGCTGAAAATTAGTGGCAAAGTACTGAAAAGCAGTGGCAAAGTACTGAAAAGGGTGGCAAAGTACTGCAAAGTTGTGGCAAAGTGCTGAAAAGTAGTGGCAATGTACTGAAAATTGTGGCAAAGTACTGAAAAGTTGGGGCAAAGTCATGGCAAAGTAGTGAAATGTTGTGGCAAAGTGCTGAAAAGTGTGGCAAAGTACTGAAAATTGTGGCAAAGTACTGAAAAGTTGTGGCAAAGTCATGGCAAAGTACTGAAATGTTGTGGCAAAGTGCTGAAAAGTGTGGCAAAGTACTGAAAAGTTGTGGCAAAGTGCTGAAAATTATTGGCAAAGTACTGAAAAGCAGTGGCAAAGTATTGCAAAGTTGTGGCAAAGTGCTGAAAAGTAGTGGCAAAGTACTGAAAATTGTGGTAAAGTACTGAAAAGTTGTGGCAAAGTCATGGCAAAGTACTGAAATGTTGTGGCAAAGTGCTGACAAGTGTGGCAAAGTACTGAAAAGTTGTGGCAAAGTACTGAAAAGTGTGGCAAAGTACTGAAAAGGGTGGCAAAGTACTGCAAAGTTGTGGCAAAGTCATGGCAAAGTACTGAAATGTTGTGGCAAAGTGCTGAAAAGTGTGGCAAAGTACTGAAAATTGTGGCAAAGTACTGAAAAGTTGTGGCAAAGTCATGGCAAAGTACTGAAATGTTGTGGCAAAGTGCTGAAAAGTGTGGCAAAGTACTGAAAAGTTGTGGCAAAGTGCTGAAAATTATTGGCAAAGTACTGAAAAGCAGTGGCAAAGTATTGCAAAGTTGTGGCAAAGTGCTGAAAAGTAGTGGCAAAGTACTGAAAATTGTGGTAAAGTACTGAAAAGTTGTGGCAAAGTCATGGCAAAGTACTGAAATGTTGTGGCAAAGTGCTGACAAGTGTGGCAAAGTACTGAAAAGTTGTGGCAAAGTACTGAAAAGTGTGGCAAAGTACTGAAAAGTTCTGGCAAAGTACTGAAAAGTGTGGCAAAGTACTGAAAAGGGTGGCAAAGTACTGCAAAGTTGTGGCAAAGTGCTGAAAAGTAGTGGCAAAGTACTGAAAATTGTGGCAAAGTACTGAAAAGTTGTGGCAAAGTCATGGCAAAGTACTGAAATGTTGTGGCAAAGTGCTGAAAAGTGTGGCAAAGTACTGAAAATTGTGGCAAAGTACTGACAAGTTGTGGCAAAGTCATGGCAAAGTACTGAAATGTTGTGGCAAAGTGCTGGAAAGTGTGGCAAAGTACTGAAAAGTTGTGGCAAAGTGCTGAAAATTATTGGCAAAGTACTGAAAAGCAGTGGCAAAGTATTGCAAAGTTGTGGCAAAGTGCTGAAAAGTAGTGGCAAAGTACTGAAAATTGTGGTAAAGTACTGAAAAGTTGTGGCAAAGTCATGGCAAAGTACTGAAATGTTGTGGCAAAGTGCTGAAAAGTGTGGCAAAGTACTGAAAAGTTGTGGCAAAGTTCTGAAAAGTAGTGGCAAAGTACTGAAAGGTAGTGGCAAAGTGCTGATATGTGTGGCAAAGTACTGAAAAGTTGTGGCAAAGTGCTGAAAAGTAGTGGCAAAGTACTGAAAAGCAGTGGCAAAGTACTGAAAAGTGTGGCAAAGTACTGAAAAGTTGTGGCAAAGTCGTGGCAAAGTACTGAACAGTGTGGCAAAGTACTGAAAAGTTGTGGCAAAGTGCTGAAAAGTAGAGGCAAAGTACTGAAAAGTGTGGCAAAGTGCTGAAAAGTGTGGCAAAGTACTGAAAAGTTGTGGCAAAGTGCTGAAAAGTAGTGGCAAAGTACTGAAAAGTGTGGCAAAGTCCTGAAAAGTGTGGCCAAGTACTGAAAAGTTGTGGCAAAGTGCTGAAAAGTAGTGGCAAAGTACTGAAAAGCAGTGACAAAATGTTGAAAAGTGTGGCAAAGTGATGAAAAGTAGTGGCAAAGTACAGAAAAGTGTGGCAAAGTACTCAAAAGTTGTGGCAAAATCGTGGCAAAGTACTGAAAAGTGTGGCAAAGTACTGCAAAGTTGTGGCAAAGTGCTGAAAAGTAGTGGCAAAGTACTGAAAAGTAGTGGCAAAGTGCTGAAAAGTGTGGCAAAGTACTGAAAAGTTGTGGCAAAGTCGTGGCAAAGTACTGAAAGGCGTGGCAAAGTACAGAAAAGTTGTGGCAAAGTGCTGAAAAGTTGTGGCAAAGTACTGAAAATTGTGGCAAAGTACTGAAAAGTTGTGGCAAAGTCGTGGCAAAGAGCAGAAAAGTGTGGCAAAGTACTGAAATGCAGTGGCAAAGTACTGAAAAGTGTGGCAAAGTACTGAAAAGTTGTAGCAAAGTCGTGGCAAAGTACTGAACAGTGTGGCAAAGTACTGAAAAGTTGTGGCAAAGTGCTGAAAAGTAGAGGCAAAGTACTGAAAAGTGTGGCAAAGTGCTGAAAAGTGTGGCAAAGTACTGAAAAGTTGTGGCAAAGTGCTGAAAAGTAGTGGCAAAGTACTGAAAAGTGTGGCAAAGTCCTGAAAAGTGTGGCCAAGTACTGAAAAGTTGTGGCAAAGTGCTGAAAAGTAGTGGCAAACTACTGAAAAGCAGTGACAAAGTGTTGAAAAGTGTGGCAAAGTGATGAAAAGCAGTGGCAATGTAGTGAAAAGTTGTGGCAATGTGCTGAAAAGTAGTAGCAAAGTACTGAAAAGTGTGGCAAAGTACTCAAAAGTTGTGGCAAAATCGTGGCAAAGTACTGAAAAGTGTGGCAAAGTACTGCAAAGTTGTGGCAAAGTGCTGCAAAGTAGTGGCAAAGTACTGACAAGTAGAGGCAAAGTGCTGAAAAGTGTGGCAAAGTACTGAAAAGTTGTGGCAAATCGTGGCAAAGTACTGAAAGGCGTGGCAAAGTACAGAAAAGTTGTGGCAAAGTGCTGAAAAGTTGTGGCAAAGTGCTGAAAAGTGTGGCAAAATACTGAAAAGTTGTGGCAAAGTACTTAAAAGCAGTGGCAAGATACTGAAAAGGGTGGCAAAGTACTGCAAAGTTGTGGCAAAGTGCTGAAAAGTAGAGGCACAGTACAGAAAATTGTGGCAAAGTACTGAAAAGTTGTGGCAAAGTCATGGCAAAGTAATGAAATGTTGTGGCAAAGTGCTGAAAAGTGTGGCAAAGTACTGAAAATTGTGGCAAAGTACTGAAAAGTTGTGGCAAAGTCATGGCAAAGTACTGAAATGTTGTGGCAAAGTGCTGAAAAGTGTGGCAAAGTACTGAAAAGTTGTGGCAAAGTGCTGAAAATTATTGGCAAAGCACTGAAAAGCAGTGGCAAAGTACTGAAAAGGGTGGCAAAGTATTGCAAAGTTGTGGCAAAGTGCTGAAAAGTAGTGGCAAAGTACTGAAAATTGTGGCAAAGTACTGAAAAGTTGTGGCAAAGTCATGGCAAAGTACTGAAATGTTGTGGCAAAGTGCTGACAAGTGTGGCAAAGTACTGAAAAGTTGTGGCAAAGTCGTGGAAAAGTACTGAAAAGTGTGGCAAAGTACTGAAAAGTGTGGCAAAGTACTGAAAAGTTCTGGCAAAGTCGTGGCAAAGTACTGAAAAGTGTGGCAAAGTACTGAAAAGTTGTGGCAAAGTTCTGAAAAGTAGTGGCAAAGTACTGAAAGGTAGTGGCAAAGTGCTGATAAGTGTGGCAAAGTACTGAAAAGTTGTGGCAAAGTGCTGAAAAGTAGTGGCAAAGTACTGAAAAGCAGTGGCAAAGTAATGAAAAGTGTGGCAAAGTACTGAAAAGTTGTGGCAAAGTCGTGGCAAAGTACTGAACAGTGTGGCAATGTACTGAAAAGTAGAGGCAAAGTACTGAAAAGTGTGGCAAAGTGCTGAAAAGTGTGGCAAAGTACTGAAAAGTTGTGGCAAAGTGCTGAAAATTAGTGGCAAAGTACTGAAAAGTGTGGCAAAGTCCTGAAAAGTGTGGCCAAGTACTGAAAAGTTGTGGCAAAGTGCTGAAAAGTAGTGGCAAAGTACTGAAAAGCAGTGACAAAGTGTTGAAAAGTGTGGCAAAGTGATGAAAAGTAGTGGCAAAGTACTGAAAAGTGTGGCAAAGTACTCAAAAGTTGTGGCAAAATCGTGGCAAAGTACTGAAAAGTGTGGCAAAGTACTGCAAAGTTGTGGCAAAGTGCTGAAAAGTAGTGGCAAAGTACTGAAAAGTAGTGGCAAAGTGCTGAAAAGTGTGGCAAAGTACTGAAAAGTTGTGGCAAAGTCGTGGCAAAGTACTGAAAGGCGTGGCAAAGTACAGAGAAGTTGTGGCAAAGTGCTGAAAAGTTGTGGCAAAGTACTGAAAATTGTGGCAAAGTACTGAAAAGTACTGAAAATTAATGGCAAAGTGCTGAAAAGTGTGGCAAAATACTGAAAAGTTGTGGCAAAGTGCTGAAAATTAGTGGCAAAGTACTGAAAAGCAGTGGCAAAGTACTGCAAAGTTGTGGCAAAGTGCTGAAAAGTAGTGGCAAAGTACTGAAAATTGTGGCAAAGTACTGAAAAGTTGTGACAAAGTCATGGCAAAGTACTGAAATGTTGTGGCAAAGTGCTGAAAAGTGTGGCAAAGTACTGAAAAGTAGTGGCAAAGTGCTGAAAAGTGTGGCAAAGTACTGAAAAGTTGTGGCAAAAATGCTGAAATATAGTGGCAAAGTACTGAAAAGTTGTGGCAAAGTACTGAAAGGCAGTGGCGAAGTGCTGAAAAGTAGTGGCAAAGTACTGAAAAAGTGTGGCAAAGTGCTGAAAAGTTGTGGCAAAGTACTGAAAAGCAGTGGAAAAGTACTGAAAAGTGTGGCAAAGTACTGAAAAGTTGAGGCAAAGTGCTGAAAAGTAGTGGCAAAGTACTGAAAAGTAGTGGCTAAGTGCTGAAAAGTGTGGCAAAGTACTGAAAAGTTGTGGCAAAGTGTTGAAAAGTGTGGCAAAGTGATGAAAAGTAGTGGCAAAGTACTGAAAAGTTGTGGCAAAGTGCTGAAAAGTTGTGGCAAAGTCGTGGCAAAGTACTGAAAAGTTGTGGCAAAGTGCTGAAAAGTAGTGGCAAAGAACTGAAAAGTTGTGGCAAAGTCGTGGAAAAGTACTGAAAAGTGTGGCAAAGTACTGAAAAGTGTGGCAAAGTACTGAAAAGTTCTGGCAAAGTCGTGGCAAAGTACTGAAAAGTGTGGCAAAGTACTGAAAAGTTGTGGCAAAGTTCTGAAAAGTAGTGGCAAAGTACTGAAAGGTAGTGGCAAAGTACTGATAAGTGTGGCAAAGTACTGAAAAGTTGTGGCAAAGTGCTGAAAAGTAGTGGCAAAGTACTGATAAGCAGTGGCAAAGTAATGAAAAGTGTGGCAAAGTACTGAAAAGTTGTGGCAAAGTCGTGGCAAAGTACTGAACAGTGTGGCAAAGTACTGAAAAGTAGAGGCAAAGTACTGAAAAGTGTGGCAAAGTGCTGAAAAGTGTGGCAAAGTACTGAAAAGTTGTGGCAAAATGCTGAAAATTAGTGGCAAAGTATTGAAAAGCAGTGACAAAGTGTTGAAAAGTGTGGCAAAGTGATGAAAAGTAGTGGCAAAGTACTGAAAAGTGTGGCAAAGAACTGAAAAGTTGTGGCAAAGTCGTGGCAAAGTGCAGAAAAGTAGTGGCAAAGTACTGAAAAGTAGTGGCAAAGTGCTGAAAAGTGTGGCAAAATACTGAAAAGTTGTGGCAACGTGCTGAAAATTAGTGGCAAAGTACTGAAAAGCAGTGGCAAAGTACTGAAAAGGGTGGCAAAGTACTGCAAAGTTGTGGCAAAGTGCTGAAAAGTAGTGGCAAAGTACTGAAAATTGTGGCAAAGTACTGAAAAGTTGTGGCAAAGTCATGGCAAAGTACTGAAATGTTGTGGCAAAGTGCTGAAAAGTGTGGCAAAGTACTGAAAAGTAGTGGCAAAGTGCTGAAAAGTGTGGCAAAGTACTGAAAAGTTGTGGCAAAGTGCTGAAAAGTAGTGGCAAAGTACTGAAAAGTAGAGGCAAAATGCTGACAAGTGTGGCAAAGTATGAAAAGTTGTGGCAAAGTGTTGAAAAGTAGTGGCAAAATACTGAAAAGTGTGGCAAAGTCCTGAAAAGTGTGGCCAAGTACTGAAAAGTTGTGGCAAAGTGTTGAAAAGTAGTGGCAAAGTACTGAAAAGCAGTGGCAAAGTGTTGAAAAGTGTAGCAAAGTGATGACAAGTAGTAGCAAAGTACTGAAAAGTTGTGGCAAAGTGCTGAAAAGTACTTGCAAAGTACTGAAAAGTGTGGCCAAGTACTGAACAGTTGTGGCAAAGTCGTGGCAAAGTACTGAAAAGCGTGGCAAAGTACAGAAAAGTTGTGGCAAAGTGCCGAAAAGTAGTGGCAAAGTAATGAAAAGTAGTGGCAAAGTGCTGAAAAGTGAGGCAAATTACTAAAAAGTTGTGGCAATGTGCTGAAAATTAGTGGCAAAGTACTGAAAAGCAGTTGCAAAGTACTGAGAAGGGTGGCAAAGTACTGCAAAGTTGTGGCAAAGTCGTGGCAAAGTAGTGAAAAGTGTGGCAAAGTACAGAAAAGTTGTGACAAAGTGCTGAAAAGTCATGGCAAAGTACTGAAATGTTGTGGCAAAGTGCTGAAAAGTGTGGCAAAATACTGAAAAGTTGCGGCAAAGTCGTGGAAAAGTACTGAAAAGTGTGGCAAAGTACTGAAAAGTGTGGCAAAGTACTGAAAAGTTGTGGCAACGTCGTGGCAAAGTGCTGAAAAGTGTGGCAAAATACTGAAAAGTTGTGGCAAAGTCGTGGCAAAGTTGTGGCAAAGTCGTGGCAAAGTACAGAAAAGTTTAGTCAAAATGGTGAAAAGTAGTGGCAAAGTACTGAAAAGTATGGCAAAGTATTGAAAAGTTGTGGCAAAGTGCTGAAAAGCCTTGGCAAAGTACTGAAAAGTGTGGCAAAGTACTGAAAAGTTGTGGCAAAGTCGTGGCAAAGTACTGAAAAGTGTGGCAAAGTACTGAAAAGTTTTGTCAAAATGCTGAAAAGTAGTGGCAAAGTGCTGAAAAGTGTGGTAAAGTACTGAAAAAGTTGTGGCAAAGTGCTGAAAAGCCTTGGCAAAGTACTGAAAAGTTGTGGCAAAGTGCTGAAAAGTAGTGGCAAAGTACTGAAAAGTAGTGGCAAAGTGCTGAAAAGTGTGACAAAGTACTAAAAGTTGTGGCAAAGTGCTGAAAAGTAGTGGCAAAGTACTGAAAAGTTGTGGCAAAGTACTGAAAGGCAGTGGCGAAGTGCTGAAAAGTAGTGGCAAAGAACTGAAAAAGTGTGGCAAAGTACTGAAAAGTTGTGGCAAAGTGCTGAAAAGTTGTGGCAAAGTAGTGAAAAGCAGTGGCAAAGTACTGAAAAGTGTGGCAAAGTACTGACAAGTTGTGGCAAAGTCGTGGCAAAGTACTGAACAGTGTGGCAAAGTACTGAAAAGTTGTGGCAAAGTGCTGAAAAGTAGAGGCATAGTAATGAAAAGTGTGGCAAAGTACTGAAAAGTTGTGGCAAAGTGCTGAAAAGTAGTGGCAAAGTACTGAAAAGTAGAGGCAAAATGCTGACAAGTGTGGCAAAGTACTGAAAAGTTGTGGCAAAGTGTTGAAAAGTAGTGGCAAAATACTGAAAAGTGTGGCAAAGTCCTGAAAAGTGTGGCCAAGTACTGAAAAGTTGTGGCAAAGTGTTGAAAAGTAGTGGCAAAGTACTGAAAAGCAGTGGCAAAGTGTTGAAAAGTGTAGCAAAGTGATGACAAGTTGTAGCAAAGTACTCAAAAGTTGTGGCAAAGTGCTGAAAAGTAGTTGAAAAGTACTGAAAAGTGTGGCCAAGTACTGAACAGTTGTGGCAAAGTCGTGGCACAGTACTGAAAAGCGTGGCAAAGTACAGAAAAGTTGTGGCAAAGTGCCGAAAAGTAGTGGCAAAGTAATGAAAAGTAGTGGCAAAGTGCTGAAAAGTGAGGCAAATTACTAAAAAGTTGTGGCAATGTGCTGAAAATTAGTGGCAAAGTACTGAAAAGCAGTTGCAAAGTACTGAGAAGGGTGGCAAAGTACTGCAAAGTTGTGGCAAAGTCGTGGCAAAGTAGTGAAAAGTGTGGCAAAGTACAGAAAAGTTGTGACAAAGTGCTGAAAAGTCATGGCAAAGTACTGAAATGTTGTGGCAAAGTGCTGAAAAGTGTGGCAAAATACTGAAAAGTTGTGGCAAAGTCGTGGAAAAGTACTGAAAAGTGTGGCAAAGTACTGAAAAGTGTGGCAAAATACTGAAAAGTTGTGGCAAAGTCGTGGAAAAGTACTGAAAAGTGTGGCACAGTACTGAAAAGTGTGGCAAAGTACTGAAAAGTTGTGGCAACGTCGTGGCAAAGTACTGAAAAGTGTGGCAAAGTACTGAAAAGTTGTGGCAAAGTTCTGAAAAGTAGTGGCAAAGTACTGAAAGGTAGTGGCAAAGTGCTGAAAAGTGTGGCAAAGTACTAAAAAGTTGTGGCAAAGTGCTGAAAAGTAGTGGCAAAGTACTGAAAAGCAGTGGCAAAGTACTGAAAAGTGTGGCAAAGTACTGAAAAGTTGTGGCAAAGTCGTGGCAAAGTTGTGGCAAAGTCGTGGCAAAGTACTGAAAAGTTTAGTCAAAATGGTGAAAAGTAGTGGCAAAGTACTGAAAAGTATGGCAAAGTACTGAAAAGTTGTGGCAAAGTGCTGAAAAGCCTTGGCAAAGTACTGAAAAGTGTGGCAAAGTACTGAAAAGTTGTGGCAAAGTGCTGAAAAGTAGTGGCAAAGTACTGAAAAGTAGTGGCAAAGTGCTGAAAAGTGTGGCAAAGTACTGAAAAGTTGTGGCAAAGTGCTGAAAAGTAGTGGCAAAGTACTGAAAAGTTATGGCAAAGTACTGAAAGGCAGTGGCGAAGTGCTGAAAAGTGTGGCAAAGTAGTGAAAAGTTGTGGCAAAGTCGTGGCAAAGTACTGAAAAGTGTGGCAAAGTACTGAAAAGTTGTGGCAAAGTGCTGAAAAGTAGAGGCAAAGTACTGAAAAGTGTGGCAAAGTACTGAAAAGTTGTGGCAAAGTGCTGAAAAGTAGTGGCAAAGTACTGAATAGTAGTGGCAAAGTACTTAAAAGTTGTGGCAAAGTCGTGGCAAAGTACTGAAAAGTGTGGCAAAGTACTGAAAAGTTGTGGCGAAGTGCTGAAAAGAAGAGGCAAAGTACTGAAAAGTGTGGCAAAGTACTGAAAAGTTGTGGCAAAGTGCTGAAAAGTAGTGGCAAAGTAATGAAAAGTGTGGCAAAGTACTTAAAAGTTGTGGCAAAGTCGTCGCAAAGTACTGTAAAGTGTGGCAAATTACTGCAAAGTTGTGGCAAAGTGCTGAAAAGTAGTGGCAAAGTCCTGAAAAGTAGTGGCGAAGTGCTGAAAAGTGTGGCAAAGTACTGAAAAGTTGTGGCAAAGTCGTTTCAAAGTACTGAAAAGCGTGGCAAAGTACAGAAAAGTTGTGGCAAAGTGCTGAAAAGTAGTGGCAAAGTACTGAAAAGTGTGGCAAAGTACTGACAAGTTGTGGCAAAGTCGTGGCAAAGTGCTGAAAAGTAGTGGCAAAGTACGAAGATTAGTGGCAAAGTACTGAAAAGCAGTTGCAATGTACTGAAAATGGTGGCAAAGTACTGCAAAGTTGTGGCAAAGTCGTGGCAAAGTACTGAAAAGTGTGGCAAAGTACTGAAAAGTTGTGGCAACGTGTGGCAAAGTACTGAAAAGTTGTGGCAAAGTGGTGAAAAGTAGTGGCAAAATACTGAAAAGTTGTGGCAAAGTCGTGGAAAAGTACTGAAAAGTGTGGCACAGTACTGAAAAGTGTGGCAAAGTACAGAAAAGTTGTGGCAACGTCGTGGCAAAGTACTGAAAAGTGTGGCAAAGTACTGAAAAGTTGTGGCAAAGTTCTGAAAAGTAGTGGCAAAGTAGTGAAAGGTAGTGGCAAAGTGCTGAAAAGTGTGGCAAAGTACTAAAAAGTTGTGGCAAAGTGCTGAAAAGTAGTGGCAAAGTACTGAAAAGCAGTGGCAAAGTACTGAAAAGTGTGGCAAAGTACTGAAAAGTTGTGGCAAAGTCGTGGCAAAGTTGTGGCAAAGTCGTGGCAAAGTACTGAAAAGTTTAGTCAAAATGGTGAAAAGTAGTGGCAAAGTACTGAAAAGTATGGCAAAGTACTGAAAAGTTGTGGCAAAGTGCTGAAAAGCCTTGGCAAAGTACTGAAAAGTGTGGCAAAGTACTGAAAAGTTGTGGCAAAGTGCTGAAAAGTAGTGGCAAAGTACTGAAAAGTAGTGGCAAAGTGCTGAAATGTGTGGCAAAGTACTGAAAAGTTGTGGCAAAGTGCTGAAAAGTAGTGGCAAAGTACTAAAAAAGTTATGGCAAAGTACTGAAAGGCAGTGGCGAAGTGCTGAAAAGTTGTGGCAAAGTGCTGAAAAGTAGAGGCAAAGTACTGAAAAGTGTGGCAAAGTACTAAGAAGTTGTGGCAAAGTGCTGAAAAGTAGTGGCAAAGTACTGAATAGTAGTGGCAAAGTACTTAAAAGTTGTGGCAAAGTCGTGGCAAAGTACTGAAAAGTGTGGCAAAGTACTGAAAAGTTGTGGCGAAGTGCTGAAAAGAAGAGGCAAAGTACTGAAAAGTGTGGCAAAGTACTGAAAAGTTGTGGCAAAGTGCTGAAAAGTAGTGGCAAAGTAATGAAAAGTGTGGCAAAGTACTTAAAAGTTGTGGCAAAGTCGTCGCAAAGTAATGTAAAGTGTGGCAAATTACTGCAAAGTTGTGGCAAAGTGCTGAAAAGTAGTGGCAAAGTCCTGAAAAGTAGTGGCGAAGTGCTGAAAAGTGTGGCAAAGTACTGAAAAGTTGTGGCAAAGTCGTTTCAAAGTTCTGAAAAGCGTGGCAAAGTACAGAAAAGTTGTGGCAAAGTGCTGAAAAGTAATGGCAAAGTACTGAAAAGTGTGGCAAAGTACTGACAAGTTGTGGCAAAGTCGTGGCAAAGTGCTGAAAAGTAGTGGCAAAGTACGAAGATTAGTGGCAAAGTCCTGAAAAGCAGTTGCAATGTACTGAAAATGGTGGCAAAGTACTGCAAAGTTGTGGCAAAGTCGTGGCAAAGTACTGAAAAGTGTGGCAAAGTACTGAAAAGTTGTGGCAACGTGTGGCAAAGTACTGAAAAGTTGTGGCAAAGTGGTGAAAAGTAGTGGCAAATTACTGAAAAGTGTGGCAAAGTCCTGAAAAGTGTGGCCAAGTACTGAAAAGTTGTGGCAAAGTGTTGAAAAGTGTGGCAAAGTGATGAAAAGTAGTGGCAAAGTACTGAAAAGTTGTGGCAAAGTGCTGAAAAGTAGTGGCAAAGTACTGAAAAGTGTGGAAAAGTACTCAAAAGTTGTGGCAAAATCGTGGCAAAGTACTGAAAAGTGTGGCAAAGTACTGCAAAGTTGTGGCAAAGTGCTGAAAAATAGTGGCAAAGTACTGAAAAGTAGTGGCAAAGTGCTGAAAAGTGTGGCAAAGTCGTGGCAAAGTACTGAAAAGCGTGGCAAAATACAGAAAAGTTGTGGCAAAGTGCTGAAAAGTAGTGGCAAAGTACTGAAAAGTGTGGCAAAGTACTGAAAAGTTGTGGCAAAGTGCTGAAAAGTAGTGGCAAAGTACTGAAAAGTTATGGCAAAGTACTGAAAGGCAGTGGCGAAGTGCTGAAAAGTAGTGGCAAAGTACTGAAAAGTGTGGAAAAGTACTCAAAAGTTGTGGCAAAATCGTGGCAAAGTACTGAAAAGTGTGGCAAAGTACTGCAAAGTTGTGGCAAAGTGCTGAAAAATAGTGGCAAAGTACTGAAAAGTAGTGGCAAAGTGCTGAAAAGTGTGGCAAAGTCGTGGCAAAGTACTGAAAAGCGTGGCAAAGTACAGAAAAGTTGTGGCAAAGTGCTGAAAAGTAGTGGCAAAGTACTGAAAAGTGTGGCAAAGTACTGAAAAGTTGTGGCAAAGTGATGAAAAGTAGTGGTAAAGTACTGAAAAGTATGGCAAAGTACTGAAAAGTTGTGGCAAAGTGCTGAAAAGCCTTGGCAAAGTACTGAAAAGTGTGGCAAAGTACTGAAAAGTTGTGGCAAAGTGCTGAAAAGTAGTGGCAAAGTACTGAAAAGTAGTGGCAAAGTGCTGAAAAGTGTGGCAAAGTACTGAAAAGTTGTGGCAAAGTGCTGAAAAGTAGTGGCAAAGTACTAAAATTTATGGCAAAGTACTGAAAGGCAGTGGCGAAGTGCTGAAAAGTGTGGCAAAGTAGTGAAAAGTTGTGGCAAAGTCGTGGCAAAGTACTGAAAAGTGTGGCAAAGTACTGAAAAGTTGTGGCAAAGTGCTGAAAAGTAGAGGCAAAGTACTGAAAAGTGTGGCAAAGTACTGAGAAGTTGTGGCAAAGTGCTGAAAAGTAGTGGCAAAGTACTGAATAGTAGTGGCAAAGTACTTAAAAGTTGTGGCAAAGTCGTGGCAAAGTACTGAAAAGTGTGGCAAAGTACTGAAAAGTTGTGGCGAAGTGCTGAAAAGAAGAGGCAAAGTACTGAAAAGTGTGGCAAAGTACTGAAAAGTTGTGGCAAAGTGCTGAAAAGTAGTGGCAAAGTAATGAAAAGTGTGGCAAAGTACTTAAAAGTTGTGGCAAAGTCGTCGCAAAGTACTGTAAAGTGTGGCAAATTACTGCAAAGTTGTGGCAAAGTGCTGAAAAGTAGTGGCAAAGTCCTGAAAAGTAGTGGCGAAGTGCTGAAAAGTGTGGCAAAGTACTGAAAAGTTGTGGCAAAGTCGTTTCAAAGTTCTGAAAAGCGTGGCAAAGTACAGAAAAGTTGTGGCAAAGTGCTGAAAAGTAATGGCAAAGTACTGAAAAGTGTGGCAAAGTACTGACAAGTTGTGGCAAAGTCGTGGCAAAGTGATGAAAAGTAGTGGCAAAGTACGAAGATTAGTGGCAAAGTACTGAAAAGCAGTTGCAATGTACTGAAAATGGTGGCAAAGTACTGCAAAGTTGTGGCAAAGTCGTGGCAAAGTACTGAAAAGTGTGGCAAAGTACTGAAAAGTTGTGGCAACGTGTGGCAAAGTACTGAAAAGTTGTGGCAAAGTGGTGAAAAGTAGTGGCAAATTACTGAAAAGTGTGGCAAAGTCCTGAAAAGTGTGGCCAAGTACTGAAAAGTTGTGGCAAAGTGTTGAAAAGTGTGGCAAAGTGATGAAAAGTAGTGGCAAAGTACTGAAAAGTTGTGGCAAAGTGCTGAAAAGTAGTGGCAAAGTACTGAAAAGTGTGGCAAAGTACTGCAAAGTTGTGGCAAAGTGCTGAAAAATAGTGGCAAAGTACTGAAAAGTAGTGGCAAAGTGCTGAAAAGTGTGGCAAAGTCGTGGCAAAGTACTGAAAAGCGTGGCAAAGTACAGAAAAGTTGTGGCAAAGTGCTGAAAAGTAGTGGCAAAGTACTGAAAAGTGTGGCAAAGTACTGAAAAGTTGTGGCAAAGTGCTGAAAAGTAGTGGCAAAGTACTGAAAAGTTATGGCAAAGTACTGAAAGGCAGTGGCGAAGTGCTGAAAAGTAGTGGCAAAGTACTGAAAAGTGTGGAAAAGTACTCAAAAGTTGTGGCAAAATCGTGGCAAAGTACTGAAAAGTGTGGCAAAGTACTGCAAAGTTGTGGCAAAGTGCTGAAAAATAGTGGCAAAGTACTGAAAAGTAGTGGCAAAGTGCTGAAAAGTGTGGCAAAGTCGTGGCAAAGTACTGAAAAGCGTGGCAAAGTACAGAAAAGTTGTGGCAAAGTGCTGAAAAGTAGTGGCAAAGTACTGAAAAGTGTGGCAAAGTACTGAAAAGTTGTGGCAAAGTGCTGAAAAGTAGTGGCAAAGTACTGAAAAGTTATGGCAAAGTACTGAAAGGCAGTGGCGAAGTGCTGAAAAGTGTGGCAAAGTAGTGAAAAGTTGTGGCAAAGTCGTGGCAAAGTACTGAAAAGTGTGGCAAAGTACTGAAAAGTTGTGGCAAAGTGCTGAAAAGTAGAGACAAAGTACTGAAAAGTGTGGCAAAGTACTGAAAAGTTGTGGCAAAGTGCTGACAAGTAGTGGCAAAGTACTGAATAGTAGTGGCAAAGTACTTAAAAGTTGTGGCAAAGTCGTGGCAAAGTACTGAAAAGTGTGGCAAAGTACTGAAAAGTTGTGGCAAAGTGCTGAAAAGTAGAGGCAAAGTACTGAAAAGTGTGGCAAAGCACTGAAAAGTTGTGGCAAAGTGCTGAAAAGTAGTGGCAAAGTACTGAAAAGTGTGGCAAAGTACTTAAAAGTTGTGGCAAAGTCGTGGCAAAGTACTGTAAAGTGTGGCAAATTACTGCAAAGTTGTGGCAAAGTGCTGAAAAGTAGTGGCAAAGTACTGAAAAGTGTGGCAAAGTACTGAAAAGTTGTGGCAAAGTCGTTTCAAAGTACTGAAAAGCGTGGCAAAGTACAGAAAAGTTGTGGCAAAGTGCTGAAAAGTAGTGGCAAAGTACTGAAAAGTGTGGCAAAGTACTGACAAGTTGTGGCAAAGTCGTGGCAAAGTGCTGAAAAGTAGTGGCAAAGTACGAAGATTAGTGGCAAAGTACTGAAAAGCAGTTGCAATATACTGAAAATGGTGGCAAAGTACTGCAAAGTTGTGGCAAAGTCGTGGCAAAGTACTGAAAAGTGTGGCAAAGTACTGAAAAGTTGTGGCAACGTGTGGCAAAGTACTGAAAAGTTGTGGCAAAGTGCTGAAAAGTAGTGGCAAAGTACTAAAAAGTTATGGCAAAGTACTGAAAGGCAGTGGCGAAGTGCTGAAAAGTGTGGCAAAGTAGTGAAAAGTTGTGGCAAAGTCGTGGCAAAGTACTGAAAAGTGTGGCAAAGTACTGAAAAGTTGTGGCAAAGTGCTGAAAAGTAGAGGCAAAGTACTGAAAAGTGTGGCAAAGTACTGAGAAGTTGTGGCAAAGTGCTGAAAAGTAGTGGCAAAGTACTGAATAGTAGTGGCAAAGTACTTAAAAGTTGTGGCAAAGTCGTGGCAAAGTACTGAAAAGTGTGGCAAAGTACTGAAAAGTTGTGGCGAAGTGCTGAAAAGAAGAGGCAAAGTACTGAAAAGTGTGGCAAAGTACTGAAAAGTTGTGGCAAAGTGCTGAAAAGTAGTGGCAAAGTAATGAAAAGTGTGGCAAAGTACTTAAAAGTTGTGGCAAAGTCGTCGCAAAGTACTGTAAAGTGTGGCAAATTACTGCAAAGTTGTGGCAAAGTGCTGAAAAGTAGTGGCAAAGTCCTGAAAAGTAGTGGCGAAGTGCTGAAAAGTGTGGCAAAGTACTGAAAAGTTGTGGCAAAGTCGTTTCAAAGTTCTGAAAAGCGTGGCAAAGTACAGAAAAGTTGTGGCAAAGTGCTGAAAAGTAATGGCAAAGTACTGAAAAGTGTGGCAAAGTACTGACAAGTTGTGGCAAAGTCGTGGCAAAGTGATGAAAAGTAGTGTCAAAGTACGAAGATTAGTGGCAAAGTACTGAAAAGCAGTTGCAATGTACTGAAAATGGTGGCAAAGTACTGCAAAGTTGTGGCAAAGTCGTGGCAAAGTACTGAAAAGTGTGGCAAAGTACTGAAAAGTTGTGGCAACGTGTGGCAAAGTACTGAAAAGTTGTGGCAAAGTGGTGAAAAGTAGTGGCAAATTACTGAAAAGTGTGGCAAAGTCCTGAAAAGTGTGGCCAAGTACTGAAAAGTTGTGGCAAAGTGTTGAAAAGTGTGGCAAAGTGATGAAAAGTAGTGGCAAAGTACTGAAAAGTTGTGGCAAAGTGCTGAAAAGTAGTGGCAAAGTACTGAAAAGTGTGGAAAAGTACTCAAAAGTTGTGGCAAAATCGTGGCAAAGTACTAAAAAGTGTGGCAAAGTACTGCAAAGTTGTGGCAAAGTGCTGAAAAATAGTGGCAAAGTACTGAAAAGTAGTGGCAAAGTGCTGAAAAGTGTGGCAAAGTCGTGGCAAAGTACTGAAAAGCGTGGCAAAGTACAGAAAAGTTGTGGCAAAGTGCTGAAAAGTAGTGGCAAAGTACTGAAAAGTGTGGCAAAGTACTGAAAAGTTGTGGCAAAGTGCTGAAAAGTAGTGGCAAAGTACTGAAAGGCAGTGGCGAAGTGCTGAAAAGTAGTGGCAAAGTACTGAAAAGTGTGGAAAAGTACTCAAAAGTTGTGGCAAAATCGTGGCAAAGTACTGAAAAGTGTGGCAAAGTACTGCAAAGTTGTGGCAAAGTGCTGAAAAATAGTGGCAAAGTACTGAAAAGTAGTGGCAAAGTGCTGAAAAGTGTGGCAAAGTCGTGGCAAAGTACTGAAAAGCGTGGCAAAGTACAGAAAAGTTGTGGCAAAGTGCTGAAAAGTAGTGGCAAAGTACTGAAAAGTGTGGCAAAGTACTGAAAAGTTGTGGCAAAGTGCTGAAAAGTAGTGGCAAAGTACTGAAAAGTTATGGCAAAGTACTGAAAGGCAGTGGCGAAGTGCTGAAAAGTGTGGCAAAGTAGTGAAAAGTTGTGGCAAAGTCGTGGCAAAGTACTGAAAAGTGTGGCAAAGTACTGAAAAGTTGTGGCAAAGTGCTGAAAAGTAGAGACAAAGTACTGAAAAGTGTGGCAAAGTACTGAAAAGTTGTGGCAAAGTGCAGACAAGTAGTGGCAAAGTACTGAATAGTAGTGGCAAAGTACTTAAAAGTTGTGGCAAAGTCGTGGCAAAGTACTGAAAAGTGTGGCAAAGTACTGAAAAGTTGTGGCAAAGTGCTGAAAAGTAGAGGCAAAGTACTGAAAAGTGTGGCAAAGTACTGAGAAGTTGTGGCAAAGTGCTGAAAAGTAGTGGCAAAGTACTGAATAGTAGTGGCAAAGTACTTAAAAGTTGTGGCAAAGTCGTGGCAAAGTACTGAAAAGTGTGGCAAAGTACTGAAAAGTTGTGGCGAAGTGCTGAAAAGAAGAGGCAAAGTACTGAAAAGTGTGGCAAAGTACTGAAAAGTTGTGGCAAAGTGCTGAAAAGTAGTGGCAAAGTAATGAAAAGTGTGGCAAAGTACTTAAAAGTTGTGGCAAAGTCGTCGCAAAGTACTGTAAAGTGTGGCAAATTACTGCAAAGTTGTGGCAAAGTGCTGAAAAGTAGTGGCAAAGTCCTGAAAAGTAGTGGCGAAGTGCTGAAAAGTGTGGCAAAGTACTGAAAAGTTGTGGCAAAGTCGTTTCAAAGTTCTGAAAAGCGTGGCAAAGTACAGAAAAGTTGTGGCAAAGTGCTGAAAAGTAATGGCAAAGTACTGAAAAGTGTGGCAAAGTACTGACAAGTTGTGGCAAAGTCGTGGCAAAGTGATGAAAAGTAGTGTCAAAGTACGAAGATTAGTGGCAAAGTACTGAAAAGCAGTTGCAATGTACTGAAAATGGTGGCAAAGTACTGCAAAGTTGTGGCAAAGTCGTGGCAAAGTACTGAAAAGTGTGGCAAAGTACTGAAAAGTTGTGGCAACGTGTGGCAAAGTACTGAAAAGTTGTGGCAAAGTGGTGAAAAGTAGTGGCAAATTACTGAAAAGTGTGGCAAAGTCCTGAAAAGTGTGGCCAAGTACTGAAAAGTTGTGGCAAAGTGTTGAAAAGTGTGGCAAAGTGATGAAAAGTAGTGGCAAAGTACTGAAAAGTTGTGGCAAAGTGCTGAAAAGTAGTGGCAAAGTACTGAAAAGTGTGGAAAAGTACTCAAAAGTTGTGGCAAAATCGTGGCAAAGTACTGAAAAGTGTGGCAAAGTACTGCAAAGTTGTGGCAAAGTGCTGAAAAATAGTGGCAAAGTACTGAAAAGTAGTGGCAAAGTGCTGAAAAGTGTGGCAAAGTCGTGGCAAAGTACTGAAAAGCGTGGCAAAGTACAGAAAAGTTGTGGCAAAGTGCTGAAAAGTAGTGGCAAAGTACTGAAAAGTGTGGCAAAGTACTGAAAAGTTGTGGCAAAGTGCTGAAAAGTAGTGGCAAAGTACTGAAAGGCAGTGGCGAAGTGCTGAAAAGTAGTGGCAAAGTACTGAAAAGTGTGGAAAAGTACTCAAAAGTTGTGGCAAAATCGTGGCAAAGTACTGAAAAGTGTGGCAAAGTACTGCAAAGTTGTGGCAAAGTGCTGAAAAATAGTGGCAAAGTACTGAAAAGTAGTGGCAAAGTGCTGAAAAGTGTGGCAAAGTCGTGGCAAAGTACTGAAAAGCGTGGCAAAGTACAGAAAAGTTGTGGCAAAGTGCTGAAAAGTAGTGGCAAAGTACTGAAAAGTGTGGCAAAGTACTGAAAAGTTGTGGCAAAGTGCTGAAAAGTAGTGGCAAAGTACTGAAAAGTTATGGCAAAGTACTGAAAGGCAGTGGCGAAGTGCTGAAAAGTGTGGCAAAGTAGTGAAAAGTTGTGGCAAAGTCGTGGCAAAGTACTGAAAAGTGTGGCAAAGTACTGAAAAGTTGTGGCAAAGTGCTGAAAAGTAGAGACAAAGTACTGAAAAGTGTGGCAAAGTACTGAAAAGTTGTGGCAAAGTGCTGACAAGTAGTGGCAAAGTACTGAATAGTAGTGGCAAAGTACTTAAAAGTTGTGGCAAAGTCGTGGCAAAGTACTGAAAAGTGTGGCAAAGTACTGAAAAGTTGTGGCAAAGTGCTGAAAAGTAGAGGCAAAGTACTGAAAAGTGTGGCAAAGTACTGAAAAGTTGTGGCAAAGTGCTGAAAAGTAGTGGCAAAGTACTGAAAAGTGTGGCAAAGTACTTAAAAGTTGTGGCAAAGTCGTGGCAAAGTACTGTAAAGTGTGGCAAATTACTGCAAAGTTGTGGCAAAGTGCTGAAAAGTAGTGGCAAAGTACTGAAAAGTGTGGCAAAGTACTGAAAAGTTGTGGCAAAGTCGTTTCAAAGTACTGAAAAGCGTGGCAAAGTACAGAAAAGTTGTGGCAAAGTGCTGAAAAGTAGTGGCAAAGTACTGAAAAGTGTGGCAAAGTACTGACAAGTTGTGGCAAAGTCGTGGCAAAGTGCTGAAAAGTAGTGGCAAAGTACGAAGATTAGTGGCAAAGTACTGAAAAGCAGTTGCAATATACTGAAAATGGTGGCAAAGTACTGCAAAGTTGTGGCAAAGTCGTGGCAAAGTACTGAAAAGTGTGGCAAAGTACTGAAAAGTTGTGGCAACGTGTGGCAAAGTACTGAAAAGTTGTGGCAAAGTGGTGAAAAGTAGTGGCAAATTACTGAAAAGTGTGGCAAAGTCCTGAAAAGTGTGGCCAAGTACTGAATAGTTGTGGCAAAGTGTTGAAAAGTGTGGCAAAGTGATGAAAAATAGTGGCAAAGTACTGAAAAGTTGTGGCAAAGTGCTGAAAAGTAGTGGCAAAGTAGTGAAAAGTGTGGAAAAGTACTCAAAAGTTGTGGCAAAATCGTGGCAAAGTACTGAAAAGTGTGGCAAAGTACTGCAAAGTTGTGGCAAAGTGCTGAAAAATAGTTGCAAAGTACTGAAAAGTAGTGGCAAAGTGCTGAAAAGTGTGGCAAAGTCGTGGCAAAGTACTGAAAAGCGTAGCAAAGTACAGAAAAGTTGTGGCAAAGTGCTGAAAAGTAGTGGCAAAGTACTGAAAAGTGTGGCAAAGTACTGAAAAGTTGTGGCAAAGTGCTGAAAAGTAGTGGCAAAGTACTGAAAAGTTATGGCAAAGTACTGAAAGGCAGTGGCGAAGTGCTGAAAAGTGTGGCAAAGTAGTGAAAAGTTGTGGCAAAGTCGTGGCAAAGTACTGAAAAGTGTGGCAAAGTACTGAAAAGTTGTGGCAAAGTGCTGAAAAGTAGAGGCAAAGTACTGAAAAGTGTGGCAAAGTACTGAAAAGTTGTGGCAAAGTCTCGGCAAAGTACTGAAAAGCGTGGCAAAGTACAGAAAAGTTGTGGCAAAGTGCTGAAAAGTAGTGGCAAAGTGCTGAAAAGTAGTGGCAAAGTACTGAAGATTAGTGGCAAAGTACTGAAAAGCAGTTGCAATGTACTGAAAATGGTGGCAAAGTACTGCAAAGTTGTGGCAAAGCCGTGGCAAAGTACTGAAAAGTGTGGCAAAGTCCTGAAAAGTGTGGCCAAGTACTGAAAAGTGTGGCAAAGTACTTAAAAGTTGTGGCAAAGTCGTGGCAAAGTACTGTAAAGTGTGGCAAATTACTGCAAAGTTGTGGCAAAGTGCTGAAAAGTAGTGGCAAAGTACTGAAAAGTGTGGCAAAGTACTGAAAAGTTGTGGCAAAGTCGTTTCAAAGTACTGAAAAGCGTGGCAAAGTACAGAAAAGTTGTGGCAAAGTGCTGAAAAGTAGTGGCAAAGTACTGAAAAGTGTGGCAAAGTACTGACAAGTTGTGGCAAAGTCGTGGCAAAGTGCTGAAAAGTAGTGGCAAAGTACGAAGATTAGTGGCAAAGTACTGAAAAGCAGTTGCAATATACTGAAAATGGTGGCAAAGTACTGCAAAGTTGTGGCAAAGTCGTGGCAAAGTACTGAAAAGTGTGGCAAAGTACTGAAAAGTTGTGGCAACGTGTGGCAAAGTACTGAAAAGTTGTGGCAAAGTGGTGAAAAGTAGTGGCAAATTACTGAAAAGTGTGGCAAAGTCCTGAAAAGTGTGGCCAAGTACTGAATAGTTGTGGCAAAGTGTTGAAAAGTGTGGCAAAGTGATGAAAAATAGTGGCAAAGTACTGAAAAGTTGTGGCAAAGTGCTGAAAAGTAGTGGCAAAGTAGTGAAAAGTGTGGAAAAGTACTCAAAAGTTGTGGCAAAATCGTGGCAAAGTACTGAAAAGTGTGGCAAAGTACTGCAAAGTTGTGGCAAAGTGCTGAAAAATAGTTGCAAAGTACTGAAAAGTAGTGGCAAAGTGCTGAAAAGTGTGGCAAAGTCGTGGCAAAGTACTGAAAAGCGTAGCAAAGTACAGAAAAGTTGTGGCAAAGTGCTGAAAAGTAGTGGCAAAGTACTGAAAAGTGTGGCAAAGTACTGAAAAGTTGTGGCAAAGTGCTGAAAAGTAGTGGCAAAGTACTGAAAAGTTATGGCAAAGTACTGAAAGGCAGTGGCGAAGTGCTGAAAAGTGTGGCAAAGTAGTGAAAAGTTGTGGCAAAGTCGTGGCAAAGTACTGAAAAGTGTGGCAAAGTACTGAAAAGTTGTGGCAAAGTGCTGAAAAGTAGAGGCAAAGTACTGAAAAGTGTGGCAAAGTACTGAAAAGTTGTGGCAAAGTCTCGGCAAAGTACTGAAAAGCGTGGCAAAGTACAGAAAAGTTGTGGCAAAGTGCTGAAAAGTAGTGGCAAAGTGCTGAAAAGTAGTGGCAAAGTACTGAAGATTAGTGGCAAAGTACTGAAAAGCAGTTGCAATGTACTGAAAATGGTGGCAAAGTACTGCAAAGTTGTGGCAAAGCCGTGGCAAAGTACTGAAAAGTGTGGCAAAGTCCTGAAAAGTGTGGCCAAGTACTGAAAAGTTGTGGCAAAGTGTTGAAAAGTGTGGCAAAGTGATGAAAAGTAGTGGCAAAGTACTGAAAAGTTGTGGCAAAGTGCTGAAAAGTAGTGGCAAAGTACTGAAAAGTGTGGAAAAGTACTCAAAAGTTGTGGCAAAATCGTGGCAAAGTACTGAAAAGTGTGGCAAAGTACTGCAAAGTTGTGGCAAAGTGCTGAAAAATAGTGGCAAAGTACTGAAAAGTAGTGGCAAAGTGCTGAAAAGTGTGGCAAAGTCGTGGCAAAGTACTGAAAAGCGTGGCAAAGTACAGAAAAGTTGTGGCAAAGTGCTGAAAAGTAGTGGCAAAGTACTGAAAATTGTGGCAAAGTACTGAAAAGTTGTGGCAAAGTGCTGAAAATTAGTGGCAAAGTAATGAAAAGCAGTGGCAAAGTACTTAAAAGTTGTGGCAAAGTCGTGGCAAAGTACTGAAAAGTGTGGCAAAGTACTGAAAAGTTGTGGCAAAGTACTGCAAAGTAGAGGCAAAGTCGTGGCAAAGTACTGAAAATTGTGGCAAAGTACTGAAAAGTTGTGGCAAAGTCATGGCAAAGTACTGAAATGTTGTGGCAAAGTGCTGAAAAGTGTGGCAAATTACTGAAAAGTTGTGGCAAAGTCGTGGAAAAGTACTTAAAAGTGTGGCAAAGTACTGAAAAGTGTGGCAAAGTACTGAAAGGTTGTGGCAAAGTCGTGGCAAAGTACTGAAAAGTGTGGCAAAGTACTGAAAAGTTGTGGCAAAGTTCTGAAAAGCAGTGGCAAAGTACTGAAATGTAGTGGCAAAGTGCTGAAAAGTGTGGCAAAGTACTGAACAGTTGTTGCAAAGTACTGAAAAGTAGTGGCAAAGTACTGAAAAGCAGTGGCAAAGTAATGAAAAGTGCGGCAAAGTCGTGGCAAAGTACTGAAAAGTGTGGCAAAGTACTGAAAAGTAGTGGCAAAGTACTGAAAGGCAGTGGCGAAGTGCTGAAAAGTTGTGGCAAAGTACTGAAAAGCAGTGGCAAATTACTAAAAAGTGTGGCAAAGTCCTGAAAAGTGTGGCCAAGTACTGAAAATTTGTGGCAAAGTGCTGAAAAGTAGAGGCAAATTACTGAAAAGTGTGGCAAAGTACTGAAAAGTTGTGGCAAAGTGCTGAAAAGTAGTGGCAAAGTACTGAAAAGTGTGGCAAAGTACTGACAAGTTGTGGCAAAGTCGTGGCAAAGTGCTGAAAAGTAGTGGCAAAGTACTGAAGATTAGTGGCAAAGTACTGAAAAGCAGTTGCAATGTACTGAAAATGGTGGCAAAGTACTGCAAAGTTGTGGCAAAGTCGTGGCAAAGTACTGAAAAGAGTGGCAAAGTACTGAAAAGTTGTGGCAACGTGTGGCAAAGTACTGAAAAGTTGTGGCAAAGTGCTGAAAAGTAGTGGCAAATTACTGAAAAGTGTGGCAAAGTCCTGAAAAGTGTGGCCAAGTACTGAAAAGTTGTGGCAAAGTGTTGAAAAGTGTGGCAAAGTGATGAAAAGTAGTGGCAAAGTACTGAAAAGTTGTGGCAAAGTG
Organism: Saccoglossus kowalevskii; assembly: GCF_978046115.1. Classification (NCBI taxonomy): domain Eukaryota; kingdom Metazoa; phylum Hemichordata; class Enteropneusta; family Harrimaniidae; genus Saccoglossus; species Saccoglossus kowalevskii. Next base: position 6,123,476 of record NW_028188618.1, on the reverse strand, counting down.
CTGAAAAGTAGTGGCAAAGTACTGAAAAGTGTGGAAAAGTACTCAAAAGTTGTGGCAAAATCGTGGCAAAGTACTGAAAAGTGTGGCAAAGTACTGCAAAGTTGTGGCAAAGTGCTGAAAAATAGTGGCAAAGTACTGAAAAGTAGTGGCAAAGTGCTGAAAAGTGTGGCAAAGTCGTGGCAAAGTACTGAAAAGCGTGGCAAAGTACAGAAAAGTTGTGGCAAAGTGCTGAAAACTAGTGGCAAAGTACTGAAAAGTGTGGCAAAGTACTGAAAAGTTGTGGCAAAGTGCTGAAAATTAGTGGCAAAGTACTGAAAAGCAGTGGCAAAGTACTGCAAAGTTGTGGCAAAGTGCTGAAAAATAGTGGCAAAGTACTGAAAAGTAGTGGCAAAGTGCTGAAAAGTGTGGCAAAGTCGTGGCAAAGTACTGAAAAGCGTGGCAAAGTACAGAAAAGTTGTGGCAAAGTGCTGAAAAGTAGTGGCAAAGTACTGAAAAGTGTGGCAAAGTACTGAAAAGTTGTGGCAAAGTGCTGAAAATTAGTGGCAAAGTAATGAAAAGCAGTGGCAAAGTACTTAAAAGTTGTGGCAAAGTCGTGGCAAAGTACTGAAAAGTGTGGCAAAGTACTGAAAAGTTGTGGCAAAGTACTGCAAAGTAGAGGCAAAGTCGTGGCAAAGTACTGAAAATTGTGGCAAAGTACTGAAAAGTTGTGGCAAAGTCATGGCAAAGTACTGAAATGTTGTGGCAAAGTGCTGAAAAGTGTGGCAAATTACTGAAAAGTTGTGGCAAAGTCGTGGAAAAGTACTTAAAAGTGTGGCAAAGTACTGAAAAGTGTGGCAAAGTACTGAAAGGTTGTGGCAAAGTCGTGGCAAAGTACTGAAAAGTGTGGCAAAGTACTGAAGATTAGTGGCAAAGTACTGAAAAGCAGTTGCAATGTACTGAAAATGGTGGCAAAGTACTGCAAAGTTGTGGCAAAGTCGTGGCAAAGTACTGAAAAGAGTGGCAAAGTACTGAAAAGTTGTGGCAACGTGTGGCAAAGTACTGAAAAGTTGTGGCAAAGTGCTGAAAAGTAGTGGCAAATTACTGAAAAGTGTGGCAAAGTCCTGAAAAGTGTGGCCAAGTACTGAAAAGTTGTGGCAAAGTGTTGAAAAGTGTGGCAAAGTGATGAAAAGTAGTGGCAAAGTACTGAAAAGTTGTGGCAAAGTGCTGAAAAGTAGTGGCAAAGTACTGAAAAGTGTGGAAAAGTACTCAAAAGTTGTGGCAAAATCGTGGCAAAGTACTGAAAAGTGTGGCAAAGTACTGCAAAGTTGTGGCAAAGTGCTGAAAAATAGTGGCAAAGTACTGAAAAGTAGTGGCAAAGTGCTGAAAAGTGTGGCAAAGTCGTGGCAAAGTACTGAAAAGCGTGGCAAAGTACAGAAAAGTTGTGGCAAAGTGCTGAAAACTAGTGGCAAAGTACTGAAAAGTGTGGCAAAGTACTGAAAAGTTGTGGCAAAGTGCTGAAAATTAGTGGCAAAGTACTGAAAAGCAGTGGCAAAGTACTGCAAAGTTGTGGCAAAGTGCTGAAAAATAGTGGCAAAGTACTGAAAAGTAGTGGCAAAGTGGTGAAAAGTGTGGCAAAGTCGTGGCAAAGTACTGAAAAGCGTGGCAAAGTACAGAAAAGTTGTGGCAAAGTGCTGAAAAGTAGTGGCAAAGTACTGAAAAGTGTGGCAAAGTACTGAAAAGTTGTGGCAAAGTGCTGAAAATTAGTGGCAAAGTAATGAAAAGCAGTGGCAAAGTACTTAAAAGTTGTGGCAAAGTCGTGGCAAAGTACTGAAAAGTGTGGCAAAGTACTGAAAAGTTGTGGCAAAGTACTGCAAAGTAGAGGCAAAGTCGTGGCAAAGTACTGAAAATTGTGGCAAAGTACTGAAAAGTTGTGGCAAAGTCATGGCAAAGTACTGAAATGTTGTGGCAAAGTGCTGAAAAGTGTGGCAAATTACTGAAAAGTTGTGGCAAAGTCGTGGAAAAGTACTTAAAAGTGTGGCAAAGTACTGAAAAGTGTGGCAAAGTACTGAAAGGTTGTGGCAAAGTCGTGGCAAAGTACTGAAAAGTGTGGCAAAGTACTGAAAAGTTGTGGCAAAGTTCTGAAAAGCAGTGGCAAAGTACTGAAATGTAGTGGCAAAGTGCTGAAAAGTGTGGCAAAGTACTGAAAAGTTGTTGCAAAGTACTGAAAAGTAGTGGCAAAGTACTGAAAGGCAGTGGCGAAGTGCTGAAAAGTTGTGGCAAAGTACTGAAAAGCAGTGGCAAATTACTAAAAAGTGTGGCAAAGTCCTGAAAAGTGTGGCCAAGTACTGAAAATTTGTGGCAAAGTGCTGAAAAGTAGAGGCAAATTACTGAAAAGTGTGGCAAAGTACTGAAAAGTTGTGGCAAAGTGCTGAAAAGTAGTGGCAAAGTACTGAAAAGTGTGGCAAAGTACTGACAAGTTGTGGCAAAGTCGTGGCAAAGTACTGAAAAGCGTGGCAAAGTACAGAAAAGTTGTGGCAAAGTGCTGAAAACTAGTGGCAAAGTACTGAAAAGTGTGGCAAAGTACTGAAAAGTTGTGGCAAAGTGCCGAAAATTAGTGGCAAAGTACTGAAAAGCAGTGGCAAAGTACTGCAAAGTTGTGGCAAAGTGCTGAAAAATAGTGGCAAAGTACTGAAAAGTAGTGGCAAAGTGCTGAAAAGTGTGGCAAAGTCGTGGCAAAGTACTGAAAAGCGTGGCAAAGTACAGAAAAGTTGTGGCAAAGTGCTGAAAAGTAGTGGCAAAGTACTGAAAAGTGTGGCAAAGTACTGAAAAGTTGTGGCAAAGTGCTGAAAATTAGTGGCAAAGTAATGAAAAGCAGTGGCAAAGTACTTAAAAGTTGTGGCAAAGTCGTGGCAAAGTACTGAAAAGTGTGGCAAAGTACTGAAAAGTTGTGGCAAAGTACTGCAAAGTAGAGGCAAAGTCGTGGCAAAGTACTGAAAATTGTGGCAAAGTACTGAAAAGTTGTGGCAAAGTCATGGCAAAGTACTGAAATGTTGTGGCAAAGTGCTGAAAAGTGTGGCAAATTACTGAAAAGTTGTGGCAAAGTCGTGGAAAAGTACTTAAAAGTGTGGCAAAGTACTGAAAAGTGTGGCAAAGTACTGAAAGGTTGTGGCAAAGTCGTGGCAAAGTACTGAAAAGTGTGGCAAAGTACTGAAAAGTTGTGGCAAAGTTCTGAAAAGCAGTGGCAAAGTACTGAAATGTAGTGGCAAAGTGCTGAAAAGTGTGGCAAAGTACTGAAAAGTTGTTGCAAAGTACTGAAAAGTAGTGGCAAAGTACTGAAAGGCAGTGGCGAAGTGCTGAAAAGTTGTGGCAAAGTACTGAAAAGCAGTGGCAAATTACTAAAAAGTGTGGCAAAGACCTGAAAAGTGTGGCCAAGTACTGAAAATTTGTGGCAAAGTGCTGAAAAGTAGAGGCAAATTACTGAAAAGTGTGGCAAAGTACTGAAAAGTTGTGGCAAAGTGCTGAAAAGTAGTGGCAAAGTACTGAAAAGTGTGGCAAAGTACTGACAAGTTGTGGCAAAGTCGTGGCAAAGTGCTGAAAAGTAGTGGCAAAGTACTGAAGATTAGTGGCAAAGTACTGAAAAGCAGTTGCAATGTACTGAAAATGGTGGCAAAGTACTGCAAAGTTGTGGCAAAGTCGTGGCAAAGTACTGAAAAGAGTGGCAAAGTACTGAAAAGTTGTGGCAACGTGTGGCAAAGTACTGAAAAGTTGTGGCAAAGTGCTGAAAAGTAGTGGAAAAGTACTCAAAAGTTGTGGCAAAATCGTGGCAAAGTACTGAAAAGTGTGGCAAAGTACTGCAAAGTTGTGGCAAAGTGCTGAAAAATAGTAGCAAAGTACTGAAAAGTAGTGGCAAAGTGCTGAAAAGTGTGGCAAAGTCGTGGCAAAGTACTGAAAAGCGTGGCAAAGTACCGAAAAGTTGTGGCAAAGTGCTGAAAAGTAGTGGCAAAGTACTGAAAAGTGTGGCAAAGTACTGAAAAGTTGTTGCAAAGTGCTGAACATTAGTGGCAAAGTAATGAAAAGCAGTGGCAAAGTACTTAAAAGTTGTGGCAAAGTCGTGGCAAAGTACTGAAAAGTGTGGCAAAGTACTGAAAAGTTGTGGCAAAGTACTGCAAAGTAGAGGCAAAGTCGTGGCAAAGTACTGAAAATTGTGGCAAAGTACTGAAAAGTTGTGGCAAAGTCATGGCAAAGTACTGAAATGTTGTGGCAAAGTGCTGAAAAGTGTGGCAAATTACTGAAAAGTTGTGGCAAAGTCGTGGAAAAGTACTTAAAAGTGTGGCAAAGTACTGAAAAGTGTGGCAAAGTACTGAAAGGTTGTGGCAAAGTCGTGGCAAAGTACTGAAAAGTGTGGCAAAGTACTGAAAAGTTGTGGCAAAGTTCTGAAAAGCAGTGGCAAAGTACTGAAATGTAGTGGCAAAGTGCTGAAAAGTGTGGCAAAGTACTGAAAAGTTGTTGCAAAGTACTGAAAAGTAGTGGCAAAGTACTGAAAAGCAGTGGCAAAGTAATGAAAAGTGCGGCAAAGTCGTGGCAAAGTACTGAAAAGTGTGGCAAAGTACTGAAAAGTAGTGGCAAAGTACTGAAAGGCAGTGGCGAAGTGCTGAAAAGTTGTGGCAAAGTACTGAAAAGCAGTGGCAAATTACTAAAAAGTGTGGCAAAGTCCTGAAAAGTGTGGCCAAGTACTGAAAATTTGTGGCAAAGTGCTGAAAAGTAGAGGCAAATTACTGAAAAATGTGGCAAAGTACTGAAAAGTTGTGGCAAAGTGCTGAAAAGTAGTGGCAAAGTACTGAAAAGTGTGGCAAAGTACTGACAAGTTGTGGCAAAGTCGTGGCAAAGTGCTGAAAAGTAGTGGCAAAGTACTGAAGATTAGAGGCAAAGTACTGAAAAGCAGTTGCAATGTACTGAAAATGGTGGCAAAGTAATGCAATGTTGTGGCAAAGTCGTGGCAAAGTACTGAAAAGAGTGGCAAAGTACTGAAAAGTTGTGGCAACGTGTGGCAATGTACTGAAAAGTTGTGGCAAAGTGCTGAAAAGTAGTGGCAAATTACTGAAAAGTGTGGCAAAGTCCTGAAAAGTGTGGCCAAGTACTGAAAAGTTGTGGCAAAGTGTTGAAAAGTGTGGCAAAGTGATGAAAAGTAGTGGCAAAGTACTGAAAAGTTGTGGCAAAGTGCTGAAAAGTAGTGGCAAAGTACTGAAAAGTGTGGAAAAGTACTCAAAAGTTGTGGCAAAATCGTGGCAAAGTACTGAAAAGTGTGGCAAAGTACTGCAAAGTTGTGGCAAAGTGCTGAAAAATAGTGGCAAAGTACTGAAAAGTCGTGGCAAAGTGCTGAAAAGTGTGGCAAAGTCGTGGCAAAGTACTGAAAAGCGTGTCAAAGTACAGAAAAGTTGTGGCAAAGTGCTGAAAAGTAGTGGCAAAGTACTGAAAAGTGTGGCAAAGTACTGAAAAGTTGTGGCAAAGTACTGAAAAGTCGTGGCAAAGTGCTGAAAAGTGTGGCAAAGTCGTGGCAAAGTACTGAAAAGCGTGGCAAAGTACAGAAAAGTTGTGGCAAAGTGCTGAAAAGTAGTGGCAAAGTACTGAAAAGCAGTGGCAAAGTACTTAAAAGTTGTGGCAAAGTCGTGGCAAAGTACTGAAAAGTTGTGGCAAAGTACTGCAAAGTAGAGGCAAAGTCGTGGCAAAGTACTGAAAATTGTGGCAAAGTACTGAAAAGTTGTGGCAAAGTCATGGCAAAGTACTGAAATGTTGTGGCAAAGTGCTGAAAAGTGTGGCAAAGTACTGAAAAGTTGTGGCAAAGTCGTGGAAAAGTACTTAAAAATGTGGCAAAGTACTGAAAAGTGTGGCAAAGTACTGAAAGGTTGTGGCAAAGTCGTGGCAAAGTACTGAAAAGTGTGTCAAAGTACTGAAAAGTTGAGGCAAAGTTCTGAAAAGCAGTGGCAAAGTACTGAAATGTAGTGGCAAAGTGCTGAAAAGTGTGGCAAAGTACTCAAAAGTTGTTGCAAAGTACTGAAAACTAGTGGCAAAGTACTGAAAAGCAGTGGCAAAGTAATGAAAAGTGCGGCAAAGTCGTGGCAAAGTACTGAAAAGTGTGGCAAAGTACTGAAAAGTAGTGGCAAAGTACTGAAAGGCAGTGGCGAAGTGCTGAAAAGTTGTGGCAAAGTACTGAAAAGCAGTGGCAAATTACTAAAAAGTGTGGCAAAGTCCTGAAAAGTGTGGCCAAGTACTGAAAAGTGCGGCAAAGTCGTGGCAAAGTACTGAAAAGTGTGGCAAAGTACTGAAAAGTAGTGGCAAAGTACTGAAAGGCAGTGGCGAAGTGCTGAAAAGTTGTGGCAAAGTACTGAAAAGCAGTGGCAAATTACTAAAAAGTGTGGCAAAGTCCTGAAAAGTGTGGCCAAGTACTGAAAAGTTGTGGCAAAGTGCTGAAAAGTAGAGGCAAAGTACTGAAAGGTGTGGCAAAGTACTGAAAAGTTGTGGCAAAGTGCTGAAAAGTAGTGGCAAAGTACTGAAAAATAGTGGCTAAGTGCTGAAAAGTGTGGCAAAGTACTGAAAAGTTGTGGCAAAGTGCTGAAAAGTAGTGGCAAAGTACTGAAAAGTGTGGCAAAGTCCTGAAAAGTGTGGCCAAGTACTGAAAAGTTGTGGCAAAGTGCTGAAAAGTAGTGGCAAAGTAGTGAAAAGCAGTGGCAAAGTGTTGAAAAGTGTGGCAAAGCGATGAAAAGTAGTGGCAAAGTACTGAAACGTTGTGGCAAAGTGCTGAAAAGTTGTGGCAAAGTCGTGGCAAAGTGCAGAAAAGTAGTGGCAAAGTACTGAAAAGCAGTGGCAAAGTGTTGAAAAGTGTAGCAAAGTGATGAAATGTAGTAGCAAAGTACTGAAAAGTTGTGGCAAAGTGCTGAAAAGTAGTGGCAAAGTACTGAAAAGTGTGGCAAAGTACTCAAAAGTTGTGGCAAAATCGTGGCAAAGTACTGAAAAGTGTGACAAAGTACTGCAAAGTTGTGGCAAAATGCTGAAAAGTAGTGGCAAAGTACTGAAAAGTAGTGGCAAAGTGCTGAAAAGTGTGGCAAAGTACTGAAAAGTTGTGGCAAAGTCGTGGCAAAGTACTGAAAAGCGTGGCAAAGTACAGAAGAGTTGTGGCAAAGTGCCGAAAAGTAGTGGCAAAGTACTGAAAAGTAGTGGCAAAGTGCTGAAAAGTGTGGCAAAGTACTGAAAAGTTGTGGCAAAGTGCTGAAAATTAGTGGCAAAGTACTGAAAAGCAGTTGCAAAGTATTGAAAAGGGTGGCAAAGTACTGCAAAGTTGTGGCAAAGTAATGAAAAGTGTTGCAAAGTACTGACAAGTTGTGGCAAAGTCATGGCAAAGTACTGAAATGTTGTGGCAAAGTGCTGAAAAGTGTGGCAAAGTACTGAAAAGTTGTGGCAAAGTACTGAAAAGTGTGGCAAAGTACTGAAAAGTTGTGGCAAAGTCGTGGCAAAGTACTGAAAAAGTGTGGCAAAGTACAGAAAAGTGTGGCAAAGTACTGAAAAGTTGTGGCAAAGTCATGGCAAAGTACTGAAATGTTGTGGCAAAGTACTGAAAAGTAGTGGCAAAGTACTGAAAGGCAGTGGCGAAGTGCTGAAAAGTTGTGGCAAAGTACTGAAAAGCAGTGGCAAATTACTAAAAAGTGTGGCAAAGTCCTGAAAAGTGTGGCCAAGTACTGAAAAGTGCGGCAAAGTCGTGGCAAAGTACTGAAAAGTGTGGCAAAGTACTGAAAAGTAGTGGCAAAGTACTGAAAGGCAGTGGCGAAGTGCTGAAAAGTTGTGGCAAAGTACTGAAAAGCAGTGGCAAATTACTAAAAAGTGTGGCAAAGTCCTGAAAAGTGTGGCCAAGTACTGAAAAGTTGTGGCAAAGTGCTGAAAAGTAGAGGCAAAGTACTGAAAGGTGTGGCAAAGTACTGAAAAGTTGTGGCAAAGTGCTGAAAAGTAGTGGCAAAGTACTGAAAAATAGTGGCTAAGTGCTGAAAAGTGTGGCAAAGTACTGAAAAGTTGTGGCAAAGTGCTGAAAAGTAGTGGCAAAGTACTGAAAAGTGTGGCAAAGTCCTGAAAAGTGTGGCCAAGTACTGAAAAGTTGTGGCAAAGTGCTGAAAAGTAGTGGCAAAGTAGTGAAAAGCAGTGGCAAAGTGTTGAAAAGTGTGGCAAAGCGATGAAAAGTAGTGGCAAAGTACTGAAACGTTGTGGCAAAGTGCTGAAAAGTTGTGGCAAAGTCGTGGCAAAGTGCAGAAAAGTAGTGGCAAAGTACTGAAAAGCAGTGGCAAAGTGTTGAAAAGTGTAGCAAAGTGATGAAATGTAGTAGCAAAGTACTGAAAAGTTGTGGCAAAGTGCTGAAAAGTAGTGGCAAAGTACTGAAAAGTGTGGCAAAGTACTCAAAAGTTGTGGCAAAATCGTGGCAAAGTACTGAAAAGTGTGACAAAGTACTGCAAAGTTGTGGCAAAATGCTGAAAAGTAGTGGCAAAGTACTGAAAAGTAGTGGCAAAGTGCTGAAAAGTGTGGCAAAGTACTGAAAAGTTGTGGCAAAGTCGTGGCAAAGTACTGAAAAGCGTGGCAAAGTACAGAAGAGTTGTGGCAAAGTGCCGAAAAGTAGTGGCAAAGTACTGAAAAGTAGTGGCAAAGTGCTGAAAAGTGTGGCAAAGTACTGAAAAGTTGTGGCAAAGTGCTGAAAATTAGTGGCAAAGTACTGAAAAGCAGTTGCAAAGTATTGAAAAGGGTGGCAAAGTACTGCAAAGTTGTGGCAAAGTAATGAAAAGTGTTGCAAAGTACTGACAAGTTGTGGCAAAGTCATGGCAAAGTACTGAAATGTTGTGGCAAAGTGCTGAAAAGTGTGGCAAAGTACTGAAAAGTTGTGGCAAAGTACTGAAAAGTGTGGCAAAGTACTGAAAAGTTGTGGCAAAGTCGTGGCAAAGTACTGAAAAAGTGTGGCAAAGTACAGAAAAGTGTGGCAAAGTACTGAAAAGTTGTGGCAAAGTCATGGCAAAGTACTGAAATGTTGTGGCAAAGTGCTGAAAAGTGTGGCAAAGTACTGAAAAGTGTGGCAAAGTACCGAAAAGTTGTGGCAAAGTCGTGGCAAAGTACTGAAAAGTGTGGCAAAGTACTGAAAAGTTGTGACAAAGTTCTGAAAAGTAGTGGCAAAGTACTGAAAGGTAGTGGCAAAGTGTTGAAAAGTGTGGCAAAGTACTGAAAAGTTTTTGCAAAGTGCTGAAAAGTGTGGCAAAGTACTGAAAAATTGGTGGCAAAGTCGTGGCAAAGTGCTGCAAGTAGTGGCAAAGTACTGAAAAGTAGTGGCAAAGTGCTGAAAAGTGTGCAAAGTACTGACAAGTTGTGGCAAAGTGCTGAAAAGTAGTGGCAAAGTACTGAAAAGCAGTTGCAAAGAACTGAAAATGGTGGCAAAGTACTGCAAAGTTGTGGCAAAGTCGTGGCAAAGTACTGAACAAGTGTGGCAAAGTACAGAAAAGTTGTGGCAAAGTGCTGAAAAGTAGTGGCAAAGTACTGAAAAGTGTGGCAAAGTACTGAAAAGTTGTGGCAAAGTCATGGCAAAGTACTGAAATGTTGTGGCAAATTCTTGGAAAAGTACTGAAAAGTGTGGCAAAGTACTGAAAAGTGTGGCAAAGTACTGAAAAGTTGTGGCAAAGTCGTGGCAAAGTACTGAAAAGTGTGGCAAAGTACTGAAAAGTTGTGACAAAGTTCTGAAAAGTAGTGGCAAAGTACTGAAAGGTAGTGGCAAAGTGCTGAAAAGTGTGGCAAAGTACTGAAAAGTTGTGGCAAAGTGCTGAAAAGTAGTGGCAAAGTAGTGAAAAGCAGTGACAAAGTGTTGAAAAGTGTGGCAAAGCGATGAAAAGTAGTGGCAAAGTACTGAAACGTTGTGGCAAAGTGCTGAAAAGTTGTGGCAAAGTCGTGGCAAAGTGCGGAAAAGTAATGGCAAAGTACTGAAAAGCAGTGGCAAAGTGTTGAAAAGTGTAGCAAAGTGATGAAATGTAGTAGCAAAGTACTGAAAAGTTGTGGCAAAGTGCTGAAAAGTAGTGGTAAAGTACTGAAAAGTGTGGCAAAGTACTGCAAAGTTGTTGCAAAGTGCTGAAAAGTAGTGGCAAAGTACTGAAAAGTAGTGGCAAAGTGCTGAAAATTGTGGCAAAGTACTGAAAAGTTGTGGCAAAGTCGTGGCAAAGTACTGAAAAGCGTGGCAAAGTACAGAAGAGTTGTGGCAAAGTGCCGAAAAGTAGTGGCAAAGTACTGAAAAGTAGTGGCAAAGTACTGAAAAGTGTGGCAAAGTACTGAAAAGTTGTGGCAAAGTGCTGAAAATTAGTGGCAAAGTACTGAAAAGCAGTTGCAAAGTATTGAAAAAGGTGGCAAAGTACTGCAAAGTTGTGGCAAAGTGCTGAAAAGTAGTGGCAAAGTAATGAAAAGTGTTGCAAAGTACTGACAAGTTGTGGCAAAGTCATGGCAAAGTACTGAAATGTTGTGGCAAAGTGCTGAAAAGTTGTGGCAAAGTCGTGGCAAAGTGCTGAAAAGTAATGGCAAAGTACTGACAAGTTGTGGCAAAGTCGTGGAAAAGTACTTAAAAATGTGGCAAAGTACTGAAAAGTGTGGCAAAGTACTGAAAGGTTGTGGCAAAGTCGTGGCAAAGTACTGAAAAGTGTGTCAAAGTACTGAAAAGTTGAGGCAAAGTTCTGAAAAGCAGTGGCAAAGTACTGAAATGTAGTGGCAAAGTGCTGAAAAGTGTGGCAAAGTACTCAAAAGTTGTTGCAAAGTAATGAAAAGTGCGGCAAAGTCGTGGCAAAGTACTGAAAAGTGTGGCAAAGTACTGAAAAGTAGTGGCAAAGTACTGAAAGGCAGTGGCGAAGTGCTGAAAAGTTGTGGCAAAGTACTGAAAAGCAGTGGCAAATTACTAAAAAGTGTGGCAAAGTCCTGAAAAGTGTGGCCAAGTACTGAAAAGTGCGGCAAAGTCGTGGCAAAGTACTGAAAAGTGTGGCAAAGTACTGAAAAGTAGTGGCAAAGTACTGAAAGGCAGTGGCGAAGTGCTGAAAAGTTGTGGCAAAGTACTGAAAAGCAGTGGCAAATTACTAAAAAGTGTGGCAAAGTCCTGAAAAGTGTGGCCAAGTACTGAAAAGTTGTGGCAAAGTGCTGAAAAGTAGAGGCAAAGTACTGAAAGGTGTGGCAAAGTACTGAAAAGTTGTGGCAAAGTGCTGAAAAGTAGTGGCAAAGTACTGAAAAATAGTGGCTAAGTGCTGAAAAGTGTGGCAAAGTACTGAAAAGTTGTGGCAAAGTGCTGAAAAGTAGTGGCAAAGTACTGAAAAGTGTGGCAAAGTCCTGAAAAGTGTGGCCAAGTACTGAAAAGTTGTGGCAAAGTGCTGAAAAGTAGTGGCAAAGTAGTGAAAAGCAGTGGCAAAGTGTTGAAAAGTGTGGCAAAGCGATGAAAAGTAGTGGCAAAGTACTGAAACGTTGTGGCAAAGTGCTGAAAAGTTGTGGCAAAGTCGTGGCAAAGTGCAGAAAAGTAGTGGCAAAGTACTGAAAAGCAGTGGCAAAGTGTTGAAAAGTGTAGCAAAGTGATGAAATGTAGTAGCAAAGTACTGAAAAGTTGTGGCAAAGTGCTGAAAAGTAGTGGCAAAGTACTGAAAAGTGTGGCAAAGTACTCAAAAGTTGTGGCAAAATCGTGGCAAAGTACTGAAAAGTGTGACAAAGTACTGCAAAGTTGTGGCAAAATGCTGAAAAGTAGTGGCAAAGTACTGAAAAGTAGTGGCAAAGTGCTGAAAAGTGTGGCAAAGTACTGAAAAGTTGTGGCAAAGTCGTGGCAAAGTACTGAAAAGCGTGGCAAAGTACAGAAGAGTTGTGGCAAAGTGCCGAAAAGTAGTGGCAAAGTACTGAAAAGTAGTGGCAAAGTGCTGAAAAGTGTGGCAAAGTACTGAAAAGTTGTGGCAAAGTGCTGAAAATTAGTGGCAAAGTACTGCAAAGTTGTGGCAAAGTGCTGACAAGTTGTGGCAAAGTACTGAAAATCAGTGGCAAAGTACTGAAAAGTGTGGAAAAGTACTGAAAAGTTGTGGCAAAGTCGTGGCAAAGTACTGAAAAGTGTGGCAAAGTACTGAAAAGTTGTGGCAAAGTGCTGAAAAGTAGAGGCAAATTACTGAAAAGTGTGGCAAAGTAATGAAAAGTTGTGGCAAAGTGCTGAAAAGTAGTGGCAAAGTATTGAAAAGTAGTGGCAAAGTGCTGAAAAGTGTGGCAAAGTACTGAAAAGTTGTGGCAAAGTGCTGAAAAGTAGTGGCAAAGTACGGAAAAGCAGTGGCAAAGTACTGAAAAGTAGTGGCAAAGTGCTGAAAAGTGTGGCAAAGTCGTGGCAAAGTACTGAAAAGCAGTTGCAAAGTATTGAAAAGGGTGGCAAAGTACTGCAAAGTTGTGGCAAAGTAATGAAAAGTGTTGCAAAGTACTGACAAGTTGTGGCAAAGTCATGGCAAAGTACTGAAATGTTGTGGCAAAGTGCTGAAAAGTGTGGCAAAGTACTGAAAAGTTGTGGCAAAGTACTGAAAAGTGTGGCAAAGTACTGAAAAGTTGTGGCAAAGTCGTGGCAAAGTACTGAAAAAGTGTGGCAAAGTACAGAAAAGTGTGGCAAAGTACTGAAAAGTTGTGGCAAAGTCATGGCAAAGTACTGAAATGTTGTGGCAAAGTGCTGAAAAGTGTGGCAAAGTACTGAAAAGTGTGGCAAAGTACCGAAAAGTTGTGGCAAAGTCGTGGCAAAGTACTGAAAAGTGTGGCAAAGTACTGAAAAGTTGTGACAAAGTTCTGAAAAGTAGTGGCAAAGTACTGAAAGGTAGTGGCAAAGTGCTGAAAAGTGTGGCAAAGTACTGAAAAGTTTTTGCAAAGTGCTGAAAAGTGTGGCAAAGTACTGAAAAATTGGTGGCAAAGTCATGGCAAAGTGCTGCAAGTAGTGGCAAAGTACTGAAAAGTAGTGGCAAAGTGCTGAAAAGTGTGCAAAGTACTGACAAGTTGTGGCAAAGTGCTGAAAAGTAGTGGCAAAGTACTGAAAAGCAGTTGCAAAGAACTGAAAATGGTGGCAAAGTACTGCAAAGTTGTGGCAAAGTCGTGGCAAAGTACTGAACAAGTGTGGCAAAGTACAGAAAAGTTGTGGCAAAGTGCTGAAAAGTAGTGGCAAAGTACTGAAAAGTGTGGCAAAGTACTGAAAAGTTGTGGCAAAGTCATGGCAAAGTACTGAAATGTTGTGGCAAATTCTTGGAAAAGTACTGAAAAGTGTGGCAAAGTACTGAAAAGTGTGGCAAAGTACTGAAAAGTTGTGGCAAAGTCGTGGCAAAGTACTGAAAAGTGTGGCAAAGTACTGAAAAGTTGTGACAAAGTTCTGAAAAGTAGTGGCAAAGTACTGAAAGGTAGTGGCAAAGTGCTGAAAAGTGTAGCAAAGTACTGAAAAGTTGTGGCAAAGTGCTGAAAAGTAGTGGCAAAGTAGTGAAAAGCAGTGGCAAAGTGTTGAAAAGTGTGGCAAAGCGATGAAAAGTAGTGGCAAAGTACTGAAACGTTGTGGCAAAGTGCTGAAAAGTTGTGGCAAAGTCGTGGCAAAGTGCGGAAAAGTAATGGCAAAGTACTGAAAAGCAGTGGCAAAGTGTTGAAAAGTGTAGCAAAGTGATGAAATGTAGTAGCAAAGTACTGAAAAGTTGTGGCAAAGTGCTGAAAAGTAGTGGCAAAGTACTGAAAAGTGTGGCAAAGTACTCAAAAGTTGTGGCAAAATCGTGGCAAAGTACTGAAAAGTGTGGCAAAGTACTGCAAAGTTGTTGCAAAGTGCTGAAAAGTAGTGGCAAAGTACTGAAAAGTAGTGGCAAAGTGCTGAAAATTGTGGCAAAGTACTGAAAAGTTGTGGCAAAGTCGTGGCAAAGTACTGAAAAGCGTGGCAAAGTACAGAAGAGTTGTGGCAAAGTGCCGAAAAGTAGTGGCAAAGTACTGAAAAGTAGTGGCAAAGTACTGAAAAGTGTGGCAAAGTACTGAAAAGTTGTGGCAAAGTGCTGAAAATTAGTGGCAAAGTACTGAAAAGCAGTTGCAAAGTATTGAAAAAGGTGGCAAAGTACTGCAAAGTTGTGGCAAAGTGCTGAAAAGTAGTGGCAAAGTAATGAAAAGTGTTGCAAAGTACTGACAAGTTGTGGCAAAGTCATGGCAAAGTACTGAAATGTTGTGGCAAAGTGCTGAAAAGTTGTGGCAAAGTCGTGGCAAAGTGCTGAAAAGTAATGGCAAAGTACTGAAAAGCAGTGGCAAAGTGTTGAAAAGTGTAGCAAAGTGATGAAATGTAGTAGCAAAGTACTGAAAAGTTGTGGCAAAGTGCTGAAAAGTAGTGGCAAAGTACTGAAAAGTGTGGCAAAGTACTCAAAAGTTGTGGCAAAATCGTGGCAAAGTACTGAAAAGTGTGGCAAAGTACTGCAAAGTTATGGCAAAGTGCTGAAAAGTAGTGGCAAAGTACTGAAAACTAGTGGCAAAGTGCTGAAAATTGTGGCAAAGTACTGAAAAGTTGTGGCAAAGTCGTGGCAAAGTACTGAAAAGCGTGGCAAAGTACAGAAGAGTTGTGGCGAAGTGCTGAAAAGTTGTGGCAAAGTACTGAAAAGCAGTGGCAAATTACTAAAAAGTGTGGCAAAGTCCTGAAAAGTGTGGCCAAGTACTGAAAAGTTGTGGCAAAGTGCTGAAAAGTAGAGGCAAAGTACTGAAAGGTGTGGCAAAGTACTGAAAAGTTGTGGCAAAGTGCTGAAAAGTAGTGGCAAAGTACTGAAAAATAGTGGCTAAGTGCTGAAAAGTGTGGCAAAGTACTGAAAAGTTGTGGCAAAGTGCTGAAAAGTAGTGGCAAAGTACTGAAAAGTGTGGCAAAGTCCTGAAAAGTGTGGCCAAGTACTGAAAAGTTGTGGCAAAGTGCTGAAAAGTAGTGGCAAAGTAGTGAAAAGCAGTGGCAAAGTGTTGAAAAGTGTGGCAAAGCGATGAAAAGTAGTGGCAAAGTACTGAAACGTTGTGGCAAAGTGCTGAAAAGTTGTGGCAAAGTACTGAAAAGTTGTGGCAAAGTCGTGGCAAGTACTGAAAAGCGTGGCAAAGTACAGAAGAGTTGTGGCAAAGTGCCGAAAAGTAGTGGCAAAGTACTGAAAAGTAGTGGCAAAGTACTGAAAAGTGTGGCAAAGTACTGAAAAGTTGTGGCAAAGTGCTGAAAATTAGTGGCAAAGTACTGAAAAGCAGTTGCAAAGTATTGAAAAAGGTGGCAAAGTACTGCAAAGTTGTGGCAAAGTGCTGAAAAGTAGTGGCAAAGTAATGAAAAGTGTTGCAAAGTACTGACAAGTTGTGGCAAAGTCATGGCAAAGTACTGAAATATTGAGGCAAAGTCGTGGCAAAGTGCTGAAAAGTAATGGCAAAGTACTGAAAAGCGGTGGCAAAGTGTTGAAAAGTGTAGCAAAGTGATGAAATGTAGTAGCAAAGTACTGAAAAGTTGTGGCAAAGTGCTGAAAAGTAGTGGCAAAGTACTGAAAAGTGTGGCAAAGTACTCAAAAGTTGTGGCAAAATCGTGGCAAAGTACTGAAAAGTGTGGCAAAGTACTGCAAAGTTGTGGCAAAGTGCTGAAAAGTAGTGGCAAAGTACTGAAAACTAGTGGCAAAGTGCTGAAAATTGTGGCAAAGTACTGAAAAGTTGTGGCAAAGTCGTGGCAAAGTACTGAAAAGCGTGGCAAAGTACAGAAGAGTTGTGGCGAAGTGCTGAAAAGTTGTGGCAAAGTACTGAAAAGCAGTGGCAAATTACTAAAAAGTGTGGCAAAGTCCTGAAAAGTGTGGCCAAGTACTGAAAAGTTGTGGCAAAGTGCTGAAAAGTAGAGGCAAAGTACTGAAAGGTGTGGCAAAGTACTGAAAAGTTGTGGCAAAGTGCTGAAAAGTAGTGGCAAAGTACTGAAAAATAGTGGCTAAGTGCTGAAAAGTGTGGCAAAGTACTGAAAAGTTGTGGCAAAGTGCTGAAAAGTAGTGGCAAAGTACTGAAAAGTAGTGGCAAAGTGCTGAAAATTGTGGCAAAGTACTGAAAAGTTGTGGCAAAGTCGTGGCAAAGTACTGAAAAGCGTGGCAAAGTACAGAAGAGTTGTGGCAAAGTGCCGAAAAGTAGTGGCAAAGTACTGAAAAGTAGTGGCAAAGTACTGAAAAGTGTGGCAAAGTACTGAAAAGTTGTGGCAAAGTGCTGAAAATTAGTGGCAAAGTACTGAAAAGCAGTTGCAAAGTATTGAAAAAGGTGGCAAAGTACTGCAAAGTTGTGGCAAAGTGCTGAAAAGTAGTGGCAAAGTAATGAAAAGTGTTGCAAAGTACTGACAAGTTGTGGCAAAGTCATGGCAAAGTACTGAAATGTTGTGGCAAAGTGCTGAAAAGTTGTGGCAAAGTCGTGGCAAAGTGCTGAAAAGTAATGGCAAAGTACTGAAAAGCAGTGGCAAAGTGTTGAAAAGTGTAGCAAAGTGATGAAATGTAGTAGCAAAGTACTGAAAAGTTGTGGCAAAGTGCTGAAAAGTAGTGGCAAAGTACTGAAAAGTGTGGCAAAGTACTCAAAAGTTGTGGCAAAATCGTGGCAAAGTACTGAAAAGTGTGGCAAAGTACTGCAAAGTTATGGCAAAGTGCTGAAAAGTAGTGGCAAAGTACTGAAAACTAGTGGCAAAGTGCTGAAAATTGTGGCAAAGTACTGAAAAGTTGTGGCAAAGTCGTGGCAAAGTACTGAAAAGCGTGGCAAAGTACAGAAGAGTTGTGGCGAAGTGCTGAAAAGTTGTGGCAAAGTACTGAAAAGCAGTGGCAAATTACTAAAAAGTGTGGCAAAGTCCTGAAAAGTGTGGCCAAGTACTGAAAAGTTGTGGCAAAGTGCTGAAAAGTAGAGGCAAAGTACTGAAAGGTGTGGCAAAGTACTGAAAAGTTGTGGCAAAGTGCTGAAAAGTAGTGGCAAAGTACTGAAAAATAGTGGCTAAGTGCTGAAAAGTGTGGCAAAGTACTGAAAAGTTGTGGCAAAGTGCTGAAAAGTAGTGGCAAAGTACTGAAAAGTGTGGCAAAGTCCTGAAAAGTGTGGCCAAGTACTGAAAAGTTGTGGCAAAGTGCTGAAAAGTAGTGGCAAAGTAGTGAAAAGCAGTGGCAAAGTGTTGAAAAGTGTGGCAAAGCGATGAAAAGTAGTGGCAAAGTACTGAAACGTTGTGGCAAAGTGCTGAAAAGTTGTGGCAAAGTACTGAAAAGTTGTGGCAAAGTCGTGGCAAGTACTGAAAAGCGTGGCAAAGTACAGAAGAGTTGTGGCAAAGTGCCGAAAAGTAGTGGCAAAGTACTGAAAAGTAGTGGCAAAGTACTGAAAAGTGTGGCAAAGTACTGAAAAGTTGTGGCAAAGTGCTGAAAATTAGTGGCAAAGTACTGAAAAGCAGTTGCAAAGTATTGAAAAAGGTGGCAAAGTACTGCAAAGTTGTGGCAAAGTGCTGAAAAGTAGTGGCAAAGTAATGAAAAGTGTTGCAAAGTACTGACAAGTTGTGGCAAAGTCATGGCAAAGTACTGAAATATTGAGGCAAAGTCGTGGCAAAGTGCTGAAAAGTAATGGCAAAGTACTGAAAAGCGGTGGCAAAGTGTTGAAAAGTGTAGCAAAGTGATGAAATGTAGTAGCAAAGTACTGAAAAGTTGTGGCAAAGTGCTGAAAAGTAGTGGCAAAGTACTGAAAAGTGTGGCAAAGTACTCAAAAGTTGTGGCAAAATCGTGGCAAAGTACTGAAAAGTGTGGCAAAGTACTGCAAAGTTGTGGCAAAGTGCTGAAAAGTAGTGGCAAAGTACTGAAAACTAGTGGCAAAGTGCTGAAAATTGTGGCAAAGTACTGAAAAGTTGTGGCAAAGTCGTGGCAAAGTACTGAAAAGCGTGGCAAAGTACAGAAGAGTTGTGGCGAAGTGCTGAAAAGTTGTGGCAAAGTACTGAAAAGCAGTGGCAAATTACTAAAAAGTGTGGCAAAGTCCTGAAAAGTGTGGCCAAGTACTGAAAAGTTGTGGCAAAGTGCTGAAAAGTAGAGGCAAAGTACTGAAAGGTGTGGCAAAGTACTGAAAAGTTGTGGCAAAGTGCTGAAAAGTAGTGGCAAAGTACTGAAAAATAGTGGCTAAGTGCTGAAAAGTGTGGCAAAGTACTGAAAAGTTGTGGCAAAGTGCTGAAAAGTAGTGGCAAAGTACTGAAAAGTGTGGCAAAGTCCTGAAAAGTGTGGCCAAGTACTGAAAAGTTGTGGCAAAGTGCTGAAAAGTAGTGGCAAAGTAGTGAAAAGCAGTGGCAAAGTGTTGAAAAGTGTGGCAAAGCGATGAAAAGTAGTGGCAAAGTACTGAAACGTTGTGGCAAAGTGCTGAAAAGTTGTGGCAAAGTCGTGGCAAAGTGCAGAAAAGTAGTGGCAAAGTACTGAAAAGCAGTGGCAAAGTACTGAAAAGTGTGGCAAAGTACTGAAAAGCGTGGCAAAGTACAGAAGAGTTGTGGCAAAGTGCCGAAAAGTAGTGGCAAAGTACTGAAAAGTAGTGGCAAAGTACTGAAAAGTGTGGCAAAGTACTGAAAAGTTGTGGCAAAGTGCTGAAAATTAGTGGCAAAGTACTGAAAAGCAGTTGCAAAGTATTGAAAAAGGTGGCAAAGTACTGCAAAGTTGTGGCAAAGTGCTGAAAAGTAGTGGCAAAGTAATGAAAAGTGTTGCAAAGTACTGACAAGTTGTGGCAAAGTCATGGCAAAGTACTGAAATGTTGTGGCAAAGTGCTGAAAAGTTGTGGCAAAGTCGTGGCAAAGTGCTGAAAAGTAATGGCAAAGTACTGAAAAGCAGTGGCAAAGTGTTGAAAAGTGTAGCAAAGTGATGAAATGTAGTAGCAAAGTACTGAAAAGTTGTGGCAAAGTGCTGAAAAGTAGTGGCAAAGTACTGAAAAGTGTGGCAAAGTACTCAAAAGTTGTGGCAAAATCGTGGCAAAGTACTGAAAAGTGTGGCAAAGTACTGCAAAGTTGTGGCAAAGTGCTGAAAAGTAGTGGCAAAGTACTGAAAACTAGTGGCAAAGTGCTGAAAATTGTGGCAAAGTACTGAAAAGTTGTGGCAAAGTCGTGGCAAAGTACTGAAAAGCGTGGCAAAGTACAGAAGAGTTGTGGCGAAGTGCTGAAAAGTTGTGGCAAAGTACTGAAAAGCAGTGGCAAATTACTAAAAAGTGTGGCAAAGTCCTGAAAAGTGTGGCCAAGTACTGAAAAGTTGTGGCAAAGTGCTGAAAAGTAGAGGCAAAGTACTGAAAGGTGTGGCAAAGTACTGAAAAGTTGTGGCAAAGTGCTGAAAAGTAGTGGCAAAGTACTGAAAAATAGTGGCTAAGTGCTGAAAAGTGTGGCAAAGTACTGAAAAGTTGTGGCAAAGTGCTGAAAAGTAGTGGCAAAGTACTGAAAAGTGTGGCAAAGTCCTGAAAAGTGTGGCCAAGTACTGAAAAGTTGTGGCAAAGTGCTGAAAAGTAGTGGCAAAGTAGTGAAAAGCAGTAGCAAAGTGTTGAAAAGTGTGGCAAAGCGATGAAAAGTAGTGGCAAAGTACTGAAACGTTGTGGCAAAGTGCTGAAAAGTTGTGGCAAAGTCGTGGCAAAGTGCAGAAAAGTAGTGGCAAAGTACTGAAAAGCAGTGGCAAAGTGTTGAAAAGTGTAGCAAAGTGATGAAATGTAGTAGCAAAGTACTGAAAAGTTGTGGCAAAGTGCTGAAAAGTAGTGGCAAAGTACTGAAAAGTGTGGCAAAGTACTCAAAAGTTGTGGCAAAGTGCTGAAAAGTGTGGCAAAGTACTGAAAAGTTGTGGCAAAGTCGTGGCAAAGTACTGAAAAGCGTGGCAAAGTACAGAAGAGTTGTGGCAAAGTGCCGAAAAGTAGTGGCAAAGTACTGAAAAGTAGTGGCAAAGTGCTGAAAAGTGTGGCAAAGTACTGAAAAGTTGTGGCAAAGTGCTGAAAATTAGTGGCAAAGTACTGAAAAGCAGTTGCAAAGTATTGAAAAGGGTGGCAAAGTACTGCAAAGTTGTGGCAAAGTAATGAAAAGTGTTGCAAAGTACTGACAAGTTGTGGCAAAGTCATGGCAAAGTACTGAAATGTTGTGGCAAAGTGCTGAAAAGTGTGGCAAAGTACTGAAAAGTTGTGGCAAAGAACTGAAAAGTGTGGCAAAGTACTGAAAAGTTGTGGCAAAGTCGTGGCAAAGTACTGAAAAAGTGTGGCAAAGTACAGAAAAGTGTGGCAAAGTACTGAAAAGTTGTGGCAAAGTCATGGCAAAGTAGTGAAATGTTGTGGCAAAGTGCTGAAAAGTGTGGCAAAGTACTGAAAAGTGTGGCAAAGTACCGAAAAGTTGTGGCAAAGTCGTGGCAAAGTACTGAAAAGTGTGGCAAAGTACTGAAAAGTTGTGACAAAGTTCTGAAAAGTAGTGGCAAAGTACTGAAAGGTAGTGGCAAAGTGCTGAAAAGTGTGGCAAAGTACTGAAAAGTTTTTGCAAAGTGCTGAAAAGTGTGGCAAAGTACTGAAAAATTGGTGGCAAAGTCGTGGCAAAGTGCTGCAAGTAGTGGCAAAGTACTGAAAAGTAGTGGCAAAGTGCTGAAAAGTGTGCAAAGTACTGACAAGTTGTGGCAAAGTGCTGAAAAGTAGTGGCAAAGTACTGAAAAGCAGTTGCAAAGAACTGAAAATGGTGGCAAAGTACTGCAAAGTTGTGGCAAAGTCGTGGCAAAGTACTGAACAAGTGTGGCAAAGTACAGAAAAGTTGTGGCAAAGTGCTGAAAAGTAGTGGCAAAGTACTGAAAAGTGTGGCAAAGTACTGAAAAGTTGTGGCAAAGTCATGGCAAAGTACTGAAATGTTGTGGCAAATTCTTGGAAAAGTACTGAAAAGTGTGGCAAAGTACTGAAAAGTGTGGCAAAGTACTGAAAAGTTGTGGCAAAGTCGTGGCAAAGTACTGAAATGTTGTGGCAAAGTACTGAAAAGTGTGGCAAAGTACTGAAAAGTTGTGACAAAGTACTGAAAAGTGTGGCAAAGTACTGAAAAGTTGTGGCAAAGTCGTGGCAAAGTACTGAAAAAGTGTGGCAAAGTACAGAAAAGTGTGGCAAAGTACTGAAAATTTGTGGCAAAGTCATGGCAAAGTACTGAAATGTTGTGGCAAAGTGCTGAAAAGTGTGGCAAAGTACTGAAAAGTGTGGCAAAGTACTGAAAAGTTGTGGCAAAGTCGTTGCAAAGTACTGAAAAGTGTGGCAAAGTGCTGCAAGCAGTGGCAAAGTACTGAAAAGTAGTGGCAAAGTGCTGAAAAGTGTGCAAAGTACTGACAAGTTGTGGCAAAGATCTGCAAATTAGTGGCAAAGTTCTGAAAAGCAGTTGCAAAGAACTGAAAATGGTGGCAAAGTACTGCAAAGTTGTGGCAAAGTCGTGGCAAAGTACTGAACAAGTGTGGCAAAGTACAGAAAAGTTGTGGCAAAGTGCTGAAAAGTAGTGGCAAAGTACTGAAAAGTGTGGCAAAGTACTGAAAAGTTGTGGCAAAGTCATGGCAAAGTACTGAAATGTTGTGGTAAAGTGCTGAAAAGTGTAGCAAAGTACTGAAAAGTTGTGGCAAATTCTTGGAAAAGTACTGAAAAGAGTGGCAAAGTACTGAAAAGTGTGGCAAAGTACTGAAAAGTTGTGGCAAAGTCGTGGCAAAGTACTGAAAAGTGTGGCAAATTACTGAAAAGTTGTGACAAAGTTCTGAAAAGTAGTGGCAAAGTACTGAAAGGTAGTGGCAAAGTGCTGAAAAGTGTGGCAAAGTACTGAAAAGTTGTGGCAAAGTGCTGAAAAGTAGTGGCAAAGTAGTGAAAAGCAGTGGCAAAGTGTTGAAAAGTGTGGCAAAGCGATGAAAAGTAGTGGCAAAGTACTGAAACGTTGTGGCAAAGTGCTGAAAAGTTGTGGCAAAGTCGTGGCAAAGTGCTGAAAAGTAATGGCAAAGTACTGAAAAGCAGTGGCAAAGTGTTGAAAAGTGTAGCAAAGTGATGAAATGTAGTAGCAAAGTACTGAAAAGTTGTGGCAAAGTGCTGAAAAGTAGTGGCAAAGTACTGAAAAGTGTGGCAAAGTACTCAAAAGTTGTGGCAAAATCGTGGCAAAGCAGTGAAAAGTGTGGCAAAGTACTGCAAAGTTGTGGCAAAGTGCTGAAAAGTAGTGGCAAAGTACTGAAAAGTAGTGGCAAAGTGCTGAAAATTGTGGCAAAGTACTGAAAAGTTGTGGCAAAGTCGTGGCAAAGTACTGAAAAGCGTGGCAAAGTACAGAAGAGTTGTGGCAAAGTGCCGAAAGTAGTGGCAAAGTACTGAAAAGTAGTGGCAAAGTACTGAAAAGTGTGGCAAAGTACTGAAAAGTTGTGGCAAAGTGCTGAAAATTAGTGGCAAAGTACTGAAAAGCAGTTGCAAAGTATTGAAAAGGGTGGCAAAGTACTGCAAAGTTGTGGCAAAGTGCTGAAAAGTAGTGGCAAAGTAATGAAAAGTGTTGCAAAGTACTGACAAGTTGTGGCAAAGTCATGGCAAAGTACTGAAATGTTGTGGCAAAGTGCTGAAAAGTGTGGCAAAGTAGTGAAAAGTTGTGGCAAAGTACTGAAAAGTGTGGCAAAGTACTGAAAAGTTGTGGCAAAGTCGTGGCAAAGTACTGAAAAAGTGTGGCAAAGTACAGAAAAGTGTGGCAAAGTACTGAAAAGTTGTGGCAAAGTCATGGCAAAGTACTGAAATGTTGTGGCAAAGTGCTGAAAAGTGTGGCAAAGTACTGAAAAGTGTGGCAAAGTACTGAAAAGTTGTGGCAAAGTCGTTGCAAAGTACTGAAAAGTGTGGCAAAGTGCTGCAAGCAGTGGCAAAGTACTGAAAAGTAGTGGCAAAGTGCTGAAAAGTGTGCAAAGTACTGACAAGTTGTGGCAAAGATCTGAAAATTAGTGGCAAAGTACTGAAAAGCAGTTGCAAAGAACTGAAAATGGTGGCAAAGTACTGCAAAGTTGTGGCAAAGTCGTGGCAAAGTACTGAACAAGTGTGGCAAAGTACAGAAAAGTTGTGGCAAAGTGCTGAAAAGTAGTGGCAAAGTACTGAAAAGTGTGGCAAAGTACTGAAAAGTTGTGGCAAAGTCATGGCAAAGTAGTGAAATGTTGTGGTAAAGTGCTGAAAAGTGTAGCAAAGTACTGAAAAGTTGTGGCAAATTCTTGGAAAAGTACTGAAAAGTGTGGCAAAGTACTGAAAAGTGTGGCAAAGTACTGAAAAGTTGTGGCAAAGTACTGAAAAGTGTGGCAAAGTACTGAAAAGTGTGGCAAAGTACTGAAAAGTTGTGACAAAGTTCTGAAAAGTAGTGGCAAAGTACTGAAAGGTAGTGGCAAAGTGCTGAAAAGTGTGGCAAAGTACTGAAAAGTTGTGGCAAAGTGCTGAAAAGTAGTGGCAAAGTACTGAAAAGCAGTGGCACTTTTCTGTACTTTGCCAAGGCTTTTCAGCACTTTGCCACAACTTTTCAGTACTTTGCCACACTTTTCAGTACTTTGCCACTACTTTTCAGCATTTTGACAACACTTTTCAGTACTTTGCCACACTTCTCAGTACTTTGCACGACTTTGCCACAACTTTTCAGTACTTTGCCACACTTTTCAGTACTTTTCCACTGCTTTTCAGTACTTTGCCACAACTTTTCAGTACTTTGCCACACTTTTCAGCACTTTGCCACTTCCTTTCAGTACTTTGCCACTACTTTTCAGAACTTTGTCACAACTTTTCAGTACTTTGCCACACTTTTCAGTACTTTGCCACGACTTCGCCACACATTTTCAGTACTTTGCCACACTTTTCAGCACTTTGCCACAACATTTCAGTACTTTGCCATGGCTTTGCCACAACTTTTCAGTACTTTGCCACGCTTTTCAGCACTTTGCCACTACTTGTCAGTTCTCTGCCACTGCTTTTCAGCACTTTGCCACTACTTTTCAGCACTTTGCCACGACTTTGCCACAACTTTTCAGTACTTTGCCACACTTTTCTGTACTTTGCCACGCTTTTCAGCACTTTGCCACTATTTTTCAGTACTTTGCCACTACTTTTCAGCACTTTGCCACAACTTTGCAGTACTTTGCCACACTTTTCACTACTTTGCCACGATTTTGCCACAACTTTTGAGTACTTTGCCACACTTTTCAGTACTTTGCCACTACTTTTCAGCACTTTGCCACAAATTTTCAGTACTTTGCTACTACTTTTCATCACTTTGCTACACTTTTCAACACTTTGCCACTGCTTTTCAGTACTTTGCCACTACTTTTCAGCACTTTGCCACAACTTTTCAGTACTTGGCCACACTTTTCATGACTTTGCCACACTTTTCATTACTTTGCAACTACTTTTCAGCACTTTGCCACAACTTTTTAGTACTTTACCACACTTGTCAGCATTTTGCCACTACTTTTCAGTACTTTGCCACTATTTTCCTGCACTTTGCCACAATTTTTCATTACTTTGCCACACTTTTCAGTACTTTGCCTCTACTTTTCAGCACTTTGCCACAACTTTTCAGTACTTTGCCACACTGTTCAGTATTTTGCCACGACTTTGCCACAACTTTTCAGTACTTTGCCACACTTTTCAGTACTTTGCCACTGTTTTTCAGTACTTTGCCACAACTTTTCAGCACTTTGCCACAACTTTTCAGTACTTTGCCACACTTTTTCAGTACTTTGCCACTACTTTTCAGCACTTCGCCACTGCCTTTCAGTACTTTGCCACAACTTTTCAGTACTTTGCCACAACTTTTCAGTACTTTGCCACACTTTTCAGTACTTTGCCACTGTTTTTCAGTACTTTGCCAAGTCTTTTCAGCACTTTGCCACAACTTTTCAGTACTTTGCCACACTTTTCAGTACTTTGCCACTACTTTTCAGCACTTTGACAAAACTTTTCAGTACTTTGCCACACTTTTCAGTACTTTGCCACGACTTTGCCACAACTTTTCAGTAATTTGCCACACTTTTCAATAATTTTCCACTGCTTTTCAGTACTTTGCCACTGCTTTTCAGCACTTTGCCACAACTTTTCAGTACTTTGCCACACTTTTCAGCACTTTGCCACTACCTTTTAGTACTTTGCCACTACTTTTCAGAACGTTGTCACAACTTTTCAGTACTTTGCCACACTTGTCATTACTTTGCCACGACTTTGCCACAACTGTTCAGTACTTTGCCACACTTTTCAGTACTTTGCCACACTTTTCAGCACTTTTCCACGACTTTGCCACAACTTTTCAGTACTTTGCCACTCTTTTCAGCACTTTGCCACAACATTGCAGTACTTTGCCATGACTTTGCCACAACTTTTCAGTACTTTGCAACACTTTTCAGTAATTTGCCACTACTTTTCAGCACTTTGCCACAACTTTTCTGTACTTTGCCACTCTTTTTCAGTACTTTGCCACGACTTTGCCACAACTTTGCAGTACTTTGCCACCATTTTCAGTACTTGCAACTGCTTTTCAGTACTTTGCCACTAATTTTCAGATCTTTGCCACAACTTGTCAGTACTTTGCACACTTTTCAGCACTTTGCCACTACTTTGCCACTACTTTTCAGCACTTTGCCACGACTTTGCCACAACTTTTCAGTACTTTGCCACACTTTTCAGTACTTTGCCACACTTTTCAGTACTTTGCCACGACTTTGCCACAACTTTTCAGTACTTTGCCACACTTTTCAGTACTTTGCCACTGCTTTTCAGTACTTTGCACCTACTTTTCAGCACTTTGCCACAACTTTTCAGTACTTTGCGACAACTTTTCAGTACTTTGCCACTACTTTTCAGCACTTTGCCACAACTTTTTAGTACTTTGCCACACTTTTCAGCACTTTGCCACTACTTTTCAGTACTTTGCCACTACTTTTCAGCACTTTGCCACAACTTTTCAGTACTTTGTCACACTTTTCAGTACTTTGCAACTACTTTTCAGCACTTTGCCACAACTTTTCAGTTCTTTGCCACACTTTTCAGCACTTTGCCACAACTTTTCAGTACTTTGCCACACTTTTCAGTACTTTGCCACGACTTTGCCACAACTTTTCAGTACTTTGCCACACTTTTCAGTACTTTTCCACGACTTTGCCACAACTTTTCACTACTTTGCTACACTTTTCAGCACTTTGCCACAACATTTCAGTACTTTGCCATGACTTTGCCACAACTTTTCAGTACTTTGCCACACTTTTCAGTACTTTGCCACTACTTTTCAGCACTTTGCCACAACTTTTCTGTACTTTGCAACACTTTTCAGTACTTTGCCAAGTCTTTTCAGCACTTT
Source organism: Saccoglossus kowalevskii (assembly GCF_978046115.1). Lineage (NCBI taxonomy): Eukaryota > Metazoa > Hemichordata > Enteropneusta > Harrimaniidae > Saccoglossus > Saccoglossus kowalevskii. Next base: position 6,097,180 of record NW_028188618.1, on the reverse strand, counting down.
GCCACAACTTTTCAGTACTTTGCCACACTTTTCAGTACTTTGCCACTACTTTTCAGCACTTTGACAAAATTTTTCAGTACATTGCCACACTTTTCAGTACTTTGCCACGACTTTGCCACAACTTTTCACTACTTTGCCACACTTTTCAATACTTTTCCACTGCTTTTCAGTACTTTGCCACTGCTTTTCAGCACTTTGCCACAAATTTTCAGTACTTTGCCGCACTTTTCAGCACTTTGCCACTACCTTTCAGTACTTTGCCACTACTTTTCAGAACTTTGTCACAACTTTTCAGTACTTTGCCACACATGTCATTACTTTGCCACGACTTTGCCACAACTGTTCAGTACTTTGCCACACTTTTCAGTACTTTGCCACACTTTTCAGTACTTTTCCACGACTTTGCCACAACTTTTCAGTACTTTGCCACTCTTTTCAGCACTTTGCCACAACATTGCAGTACTTTGCCATGACTTTGCCACAACTTTTCAGTACTTTGCAACACTTTTCAGTACTTTGCCACTACTTTTCAGCACTTTGCCACAACTTTTCTGTACTTTGCCACTCTTTTTCAGTACTTTGCCACGACTTTGCCACAACTTTGCAGTACTTTGCCTCCATTTTCAGTACTTGAAACTGCTTTTCAGTACTTTGCCACTAATTTTCAGATCTTTGCCACAACTTGTCAGTACTTTGCACACTTTTCAGCTCTTTGCCACTACTTTGCCACTACTTTACAGCACTTTACCACGACTTTGCCACAACTTTTCAGTACTTTGCCGCACTTTTCAGTACTTGGCCACTCTTTTCAGGACTTTGCCACACTTTTCAGTACTTTTCCACTACTTTTCAGCACTTTGCCACAACTTATCAGTACTTTGCCACACTTTTCAGCACTTTGCTACTACTTTTCAGTACTTTGCCACTACTTTACAGCACTTTGCCACAACTTTTCAGTACTTTGCCACACTTTTCAGTACTTTGCCACTACTTTTCAGCACTTTGCCACAACTTATCAGTACTTTGCCACTCTTTTCAGCACTTTGCCACAACATTGCAGTACTTTGCCATGACTTTGCCACAACTTTTCAGTACTTTGCAACACTTTTCAGTACTTTGCCACTACTTTTCAGCACTTTGCCACAACTTTTCTGTACTTTGCCACTCTTTTTCAGTACTTTGCCACGACTTTGCCACAACTTTGCAGTACTTTGCCTCCATTTTCAGTACTTGAAACTGCTTTTCAGTACTTTGCCACTAATTTTCAGATCTTTGCCACAACTTGTCAGTACTTTGCACACTTTTCA